>NW_023640480.1:0-32500 GCF_015228065.2 Penaeus monodon | reverse complement strand
ATGATATATTAATTATTACATATACATAAAATATATATAAATATATATATAAACTAATATATATATATATATATATATATTTTATATATTATATATATGTATGTAAATATACATAGACACACGTATATGTGTGTGTGTGTGGTGTGTTGTGTGTGTTGTGTGTGTGTGTGTGCGCGCGCGTGTGGGGTGTGGGGTGTGTTTTGTGGGGTGTGTTGTGTGTGGTGTGTGTGTGTGTGTGTGGGGTTTTGTTGTGTTTTGTGTGTGTGTGTGCGTGTGTTGTGTTTTGTGTGTGTGTGTGTGTGGGGTGTGTGTGTGGGGTTTTGTGTGTGTGTGTGTTGTGTGTTGCATGTATTATGTACAAAATATATATATATATATGTATATTATAAAATATATATTATAATTAATATTAAAATATATATATATATATATTTTTATTTATATATCTCTTCGCTAGATGTGTTTGACTGTACGAGTTGTCTGAGGTATATATAATTGTTTACTACCTCTAGCGATTCGCCTTGTACTTGTATCTGTTCGAACTTTAACTCTACTGTTGAACTGATCTTAGTCTTTTTCTGTTTCTTTCCAAAGTCTGATTTTCAGACTTTCTCTATTCAGATAATTTATTAATTGCTGCATTTCATTTACAGATTCACTGAATAGAACAATATCGCCTGCAAATCTTAGATTGTTTAGGTATTCATTTTCCTATTTTGATATCTTTTTTCGTTGCATTCTAAGCTTCTTGAATTTTTTCCTCAAGGCAAGCTGTAAACAGTTTTGGTGAGATGGTATCGCCCTGTTCTACACCTTAGATATTCTTGCATATATATTTTTCCCTTATTTCTTTCTTATTCCCTTTTTCTCCTTCTTCATCATTTTTTACTCAAACGTTTTCCTTCCGTCTCGAAGCTTTCGCCATTTGCGTCTTTCGCCCCTGTCATTTTTCCACATTTTTAGCAAGAAATCCATCTTCGCCTTCGGATTATTTGGTACATTTTGTGAATGAAATGCAAGCTTTCTCCAGGTATTTTAATTACTTGACCTGCTCCGATTTTTCTAGTCTAGTCTAAAAATTCGATCAGTTTTATAAGAATCTCATCTTAACTCTATTTGTATTTGTGGTTTTTTTTTCTATATCTATGTTTGTATAAATATATATACATATTTGGTGTACGTGTATTCGTACGAAAATTTGCTTCCTTGCTTATACAATATGCTTTACTTGCTTATTTAAGGACACGTAAAAAAAAATATTTTTTTAGACAGCCCGACATATCTAACATTTTTTTATTATATTGATTAGAGTATGAAGACTATACAAACATACAGAAATGAAAATATATAACTACAAAAATTTCAAATCCTCCGTAGCGTCTACGACAGAAGAAGCGAAGGCCTCATACTGAGGAACCCCCCGAAGAAGGGATCTCCCTGCCATCGGCCGCCGCCCCGCGCCCATCGCCCCGCCATGGGCCGCTGCCCCGCCCCATTAAACCCGAGGGGCCCGTCGGCGCTTCAAACAAGGACAGGAAGCTGTCACGCGCCACCGCTGGTCAATCAAAATACATCGCATATCAGTACAGAGTACAATTTCCATTCTTTTATCGTCACTATTCACATAATCCAAAACCGTCAGAATCACACTGTAATAAGCAATACCTGTGAAAAAGAGGAGCACCACAGTCAGCAGCATAAGGGCCGGGATCTGGATGGAGGCTGGCGACCCCCACAAGAGAGGGATGCTCAGGCCCTCGCTTAGAAGATCCCGGCCGCCCTCTGTGTCCTGGGGGCTGAAAGGACCTCGAGTCCCAGGTGGAGGAGCGAGTTGGAGGACGACCCGGGCTCTGGGAGGCTGCGCTGTGGAGAGCTGCCGCCGCGAGACACCACGTGATGAATGTCTGCGTGAACAGAAAGTAATGTAATTTTTGGTTCATATGCTTATTTTCTGTATTCTATTATTATTATTATTATTATTATTATTATTATTATTATTATTATTATTATTATAATGATAATAATAATAATAATAAAAAATAATAATAATAATTAATTATTATTATTATTATTATTATTATTATTATTATCATCATCATTATTTTATAATACTGTATAGTGATAAAGCTTATTCAACTATTTCCGAGTCGACATGAAGAGCTAGGATCAAGAGGAGCCAAGACAGAAAAGGAGGGCAAGCAATATACTGGAAATATGCAAATGGAAAATTCAACACCAAAAACGTCATATATTTAGAGTGATGGTATTTAAATAAGTTGTTTCTCATAAGCATATTATGCAAGTTTGATTTCTTTGGAAACTATAAATTTTAAAGTAAAGACTAATGGAAATTCACAGTATCTGTAAATGAATAATTAACAGCATTCCCAAGTTATGTTACTATGCGATGAGTAGGTCAGGATTGCATGCTAATTGGAATTCGACAAGGAATGATAAGAGGCTGAGTCCAATTCGCAAAATTTGGTTACTTAAAAAATAAATATGACAAATTACGGAGATCCTTTTTTTCCGAAGCCCTTGAATTCATATAACATTGCTGAACACCTTAACACATGTAAATGATTACAAATCACTACAACACCTATTTACCGAACTACCCTTTCACCTTGGCAAGAGTATGAACATTCCCCATGGAAGTTCTCAACAGCATCCGAAGAGAACAAATTAAACTGAACCGACTTACCTGCCGCCGCACCTGCATGTTGTCCCTCGGGCGGCGATGACCCTTGTGAACTCTCATCCTCTTGGGCCTCCTCATCACCCTCCTCGCCCCCCCGCTCAGTTCCTCGTGCGCTTTTTCCCCCTCCTCCCGCTACCAACACTCATTTTCCGCTCACGCTTCCCATTATCTAACCCTCATACTTTTTTATTTCTTCTGTCCATCCCCGCTCTTCCTTTCCTATTTTATACCCTCCATTTTTCATGTTTTCCTTTCGCTCCCTCTCGTTATGCGTCCACCATTTCTTCTGATCTTGTTTTCCGCTGAAGGTACCTCCTTTTACCATCATTTCTTCTGTCCGTCCCTTCTTCTCCGTATCACACTTTTCTTTTTACCCTGAGAACCCCTCCCTCCCTCCCTCTCCCTCAGTCTAAACCCCTCATACGGCATCATTTCTCATATCCGTCCCTCGCTTTCCCTCATCTTGCCGCCATACTAAATCATTGTCTTTGTTCCTGTAAAACGCTATCTCCCCTGCTTCCTCTCCCACCACCTGCATTGCATCATTTTGTACCAGGGCTATTGTTACTTTGATTGATTGGGTGATCAATAGAAGGTTATTAAAAGCGATGATATAAGTCATGCAACAAGCAAGTGAAAGATTGATTCGATCCACTTACGCTTTGTTGACACTGATGTGAGATGCGGGCCTGAGTTGCAGATTATCTGGTTCAGTGTTGTGTCTGAGACCTCAAAAACTATGATTTTTTTTTTTTACTGAACCTTCGATATATGGAAAACGATGCTTATAAATAACCGAGCCCTTCCTCTTTAAAGCTATTTCAGCGCACTAATGATTTTATTCACTCATTAAAAAAAAAATAATGTTCTGATCGCCTGAGACAGTCTTAGTTTTGAGCATACTAATGCATAGAGAGATTAACGTTCAAAATTTATGTAAACTATGCGTATATTCATGTACTCTGGGCCCAGAATGATATATAGCAATTGTAATTATTTTCAATATAAAATGATAGACTATTGTCATATTCCTTTATTTTCTTATTGAGCGATTATCACATGAGTATCATGAACAAAACTGTAAGACTATTTGAACACGTAATACTAATACTCAAACACCAGTGAATGTTTTCCTAACACAAATGTTAGATCAAAAATAATACCCGAATCGAGCATAACGGTACTTAAATTCGGTGCCATGATTTCCAGTACCCTTTAAAAAAAAGAAAAAAGAACGGTGTCATGATTTCCAGCACCCATTAATAAAGAAAACAAAAAAACATTTAGCGGATAAGAAATCCGATGATCCACCCCGTCGCCCTCACCGAAATTCCCTGGCCCGGAAGAGCGGCTTAGAGCTCGACCCAAGACGTCTAAGGCGCGTCAGGACTCGACAGGTGCCCCGACCGTAGGCCCCGGGTCAGTCACGCCAAGACGCCTTCAGTCCGGGTCTCTAAGCATCGGCCATACTACTGTACAGTCGCCAACTCCTATAACACTGCGGCGGTTTGCTGGTGCACTGTATCGTCTGTTTGCTTCTTTCCCGCTTTTTTTTCTGACGTTCGAATAATCTGGTTGACTATGGTTATTTTTTGCCGTACTCTTTTCTGTGGTTTGTTAAATTTTGATGGACATTTAGTTAATCACTGCTGTCATTCTTGTATGACTACTCTCATTCGCCCTTCCCTGGTTCTCGGCATTCTTGCTGTATAACGAAGCACCGATCTTCGCCGACCTTCCTGAAACCGAAAACGCGTAAATCGCACACGACCAAAAGGGCTACGTTTTATAACTTTGCATTTCTAAAACACAGTGTTTCTTGTCCTTCTATTTTTTTGTCCTGAAATACGTTGGATGGACTCAGGTAATTTTATAATCTTGGATTTATTACATTACCTATAAGATATTGCATTACACAGTTATGAATTCATTCTTGCATGAATTTTGTTAATATCTTCTTCCAAACAATATGGATAAATGATCTATGTACTTTCATATTAATCTCAAAATTGGTAGGAGTACTAATCTACGTAATGATTTAACGCAAAAAAAATCATCATGATGGTGATTGTAGTGATGATAATGATGGTGATAACATGGATTGTAATGATCATCGTTATTGCCATTCTGTGTTGTCATCATTATCATCTATACTGTCACTTAATCATTTATGATTATAATGGATATAATACAATAACCTCTAGAGTAATCCTAATGCCAAGGATGACAATTAATGACATTTTAAAGTTCACACAGAATCCAGAAGATGAAATAATTACTATTTTCTCCGAGTACACAACATCACCACAATGAAATTCACACAAATGTCTAATGAAACGGATTCACGGACACAACAGTCACTGTCAAATTAGACTCAACTACTGCTTTGTACTATAGACTAAATTATTTCTTTCTTTCCCAGGGAATGAATTTTATGCAAGTTTTTAAGGTATTTTTTGGGAGTTGTAATGATATCGCTAATGACAACATCAGTTTCAAGTGAACCACAACGATCGACACTTCGCACACAGGTAGGAGTGATTTCTAATACAAAATTCTGTATATTTTATCACTCTGTTGTGGAGGAGCAATCTATCACACTAAGCCCCCACATATCTGTCTATCTATCTATTATCTACCTTCATTTCTTATCATCTACATTTATATCTATCTATACACTCGCGCCACACACACACACACACACACCACACACACACACCCAAAACACACACACACACCACAAATATATATATATATATTATAATATATTATAAAATTTATTTTTCCCTATATTATATTATAATATATATTATTATATATTTTTTTTTTTTTTATATATTTATGATATATTTATGTATATATATTTATATAATTATATTTGTATATATGTGCATTTATTTTTTTAAAAAATATATTATTATATATTTATATATAATAATAAAGATGTATTTATGTAAGTCTTATGCATTATTAATATTTATAATGAAAAACACCCATACACACACACACACACACACACAACAACACACACACACACCACACACAACACACCACACCACACACAAAATATAAAAATTTATATATATTATTTTTATATATATAAAAATTATATATATATTATATATTTATTTAATTTTATAAAATATATGTATGTAATAAATAGTATTAGTATCACACACAACAAAAATTTAGATTATTATTATATAAATAAATATATTAATATTATAAAATATACAATTCTATTTATATATATATATATTATATAAAATTATATATATAATTATATAATTAAAAATTTATATATATTATAATATTATATTTAATATTAATATAATATTAAATATATTATTATCACACACACAGCACACATATATAGTTAATTATTATATATTTTCTATATATTTATATTTATTTTAAATATATATTTTAAAATTATATATATTTATTTTTAAATTTTATTATTTTTATAATATATTATATATTATATAATATATATATATATATATATATATATATATATATTTATATTATTTTAATTTTTACACACGCACACACACAACACACCCCCAAAAAAAAATTTATAAAATTATTATATATATATAATATTAATATATATAATAATTTATATTATGTATATATAATAATATTTTTTTTTTTTTTTAAAAAAAAATATTTATAAAATATATATATAATATTATAATTTTTAAAAATATGTGTGTGTGGTGTGTGTGTGTTGTGTGGTGGGGTTGTGTGTGTGTGTGTTGTGTGTTTTTGTGTGTGTGGTGGGGTGTGGGTGTGGGTGTTTGGGGTGGGGGGGTTTGTTTTTTTTTATTATAATATATATATAATATTAAGATATTAAAAAAAAAAATAGAGGAGAAAAGAGGGGAAAGAAAAAAAAAAAAAAAAATTTTTTTCAAGAAAAAAAAAAAAAAATGGGGCGAGAAGAGAGAGAGGGAGGGGGGGGTGTTATGTGTGGTGTTTTGTGTAATTTATATAATACACTTTATTAGTAAATATTATGAATAGTTTGATATTGTTGTTTTATATTGGGATATGGTTTTCAAAAAACACACAGATCTTATGTATTATATTGTACATATACTTATACATATTGTATATGTATATATGTTATGTTTTCATACGTACCACACACCCCCCCACACACAAAAACACAACCACACACAAACACACACACCACACACCCCCCCCCACACAACACACACCCAAATAAATTATATATATTATAATAAAATTTATATATATAATATATAGTATGTTGTATCCACACAAATATGGGTGTGTGTTTGTGTATGTGTATTTATATATACACACATTTATAATATTATATGTATATTGTGTATATATATGATTCATAAACCACATTTACTTATTGTTTTATATGTTATTACGAATGTATTCATATACACACACACAACACACACAAAACCACAAAACCACACACACACACACACAACACAAAAAAAATTATATATTATATATATATATTATATATATATATATATATATATATATTATATAACCCCCCAAAACCAACAAAACACACAAAAAATTTATATATATATATATTTATTATAAAATATATATTTTTAATTTTAATATAAAATTATTTATTATAATAAAAAAAAAAAAAAAAAACACACACACCCCACACACAAAACACACACACCCACACCACACACACACAAACCCCCACACCACACACAACACACCACACATATATATATATATATATATATATATATTATATATATATATTAAATTAGAGCTATATATATATTGGGTGTGTGTTTTTGTGTTTTTAAATTTTATATATACACACTTTTTATATATATGTATATGTATATATGTGTAAAATATTTTGTACTCAAAATACACCATGTATACAATTGTATTTATTATTAAATATACTTTACATATGTGTATATATGTTATATACGCATATGTTTTTCACACACCCCACACATACACACCACACACACACAACCAAAAAAAAAAAAAAAAAAAAAAAATATATTATATATTATATATATTATATATTTTTATTTTATATAATAAAAATATATAAAAACACACACTAGCGGTGTATGATGGTAACCCCAAACCCAGCATGTACATGCATTTTTTCATGTATATGGGTCCCCTGTATTTTGTGTATACACACATGTACATTACGTACCCCTGTGTATTTACATATAACACAATGTATATATAAAAAGAAATAAATATCGAGACAATAGAAATAATGATATTTATTTAACTAGCATGTGGCAGAATGTTAACGTAACATAGTGATAACTTAATGCTATAGATTTGAAATGAAAAACGGTGTAATTTTTCTTGGTTTTTTGTTATTTTGCCATCTCAGGGGTAATTTAGAAATTTAATATAACAAAACATCATCATCCCCAAAAACAGTATTACATCATCGTCTCAAAAAATCTGTGTTTTTTTTACTAAAAATTGTTTTTAAGAGTACCAGTATTTCCATTCTTCACAGGCCTTTGTCCTTTTTTGTGTCACTGTTTTTTTCTTTTACCTCTCCATACCCAACAGATAATCTTGAGGGACGTCAACTCCCATCCATACTGGGAGTCATCAGCCCAGACCTATGCCCGTTTATTTTAGCTTCGTTGTCATCGGCGTTCTGTTATTGCTAGTAAGCATTTGTATTCTAACGTGTACTTTCGAGTCGACAGATGCTTATTAATAATAATTTCGTGTTGACCAGTTTAAGGTTTACCTCTCATTTGATTAATCGCTGATCACATTTTACTGTCAAAATTAGCAATATTAATGACATTTATCATTACAAATCACACTCATTGGATGACCATGTCTACTTGCAGTTTTCGTGATAACAGCAGTTCTGGTCAACCGAAATAGTCTCCAGGGCCTTTGAACTTGACCTCAGCCGTGACCTGAGGACCTCCCCTGGAGTGTCTACACAGCGCTCTCGAAATCCTAAATATTATATTCAGATGACGACCCAGCTTTTGTTTTTTCTACTTTTTACCTCATTATATAACACACACACACAAAGTAGCAAGACACTGGGGTATTATGCTTAAAGTTTATATGTGTCTTCTCCGGAAATGAAATAATATTGTAAAACTTAGATATTCTGCAAATGTGTGTCACTTTAGAAAATGACGCAAATCTGCAGATGTAAAGGCAGGCATAGTATCAAATTGAATGGTTAAATGAACGATAAGTAGAATGTCATGTTTAAAGTATTTGAAACGATCGCAAACAGTATATATGTCCTTATCCTTTATCTCTAATATTCGACAAGATTTAAAAAAAAATCTTGCTTTAGCATTCACGTTGAAGAGATCATAGTTTGTGTTACAGATACAAATGTTTTGCAATCTACACTGATAAATTTAGTATAGTGTCCCTTCAATGATTCAAGTTACAGGGTGACTATTTTATTTAAATAAAATTATATCGCAATTAAATAATTCAGTAGTAACAAATTGCCAAAAGCTCCGCGTTTAGCATCAGTTTCTGTCCTAACTGACTACAATCGCATACACTATAAACCCACACTAACCACATCACACACTGTATACATTTGTTAACACCAGAAATGAATATCGAATGAGCATGTCGGCATACGACCTGCTGATGAATTTCCCTTGAAATAAACATCTTGACGAGTCAGCCCAATTTCGTTGAATTTTCGCCATCTCTCTGACCCCGTTCTGACCCGTCCACTCGCTCGCCCACATAGTTCCCCCACCCATGCTCCGTCCTCCCCACCCACTGATGCTGAGGCAGACAGACGCACAGATGCTTGCGTGCCGACCGTTCTCCTTGTGGCGTTTTTAGTCCGTTTGAACAAAGTGGCGAGCGTCTAATTCTTATGCACTAGCCATATGATAAACGATATTATTATTACGGTATGTTCCTATTAATAAAAAAGTGAATGTATAAACAGGTATGTAAAGTATGTAAATGTGCACGTATCTATATAAATATATAAAGAGAGAGAGAGAGAGGAGAGATGAGGAGAAGAGAGAGAGGGAGAGAGAGAGAGATAGAGAGAGAGAAGAGAAGAGAGAGAGAGAGAGAGAGAGAGAGAGAGAGAATAAATAGAATAAATAGACATAAAATAAATCTATTTTCTCGGATATTTCCTGATTTACGGATTGTTTTCTATTGGTAAATACGCTGCTATATGAACATATATCTCAAATATTGTTAACTAGTAATGATATGTCTTCATGTAAGTATGTATCAAGTGTTAAGGTACAGGTGTTGGGCGCCTGAGGGAGCAACAAGTGACATCTGTAATAGTACGCGACCCACAGCCGAGTATGGGATGCAGACGCCGCTCTCACTGTTCCAATAATACACGCGCTGGACATTTTCTCATTTCTACCACACATTCTTTCGTTTCAGTTTAATATCCAATTTTTGATCTTTAAATATTTTTGAACTCTAATTCACGCACTGCAGCATATCTCACAATAAAGCGCGGGTATAATTTTATCTTTATAAGACTGTGATATCTCTGGTGACCGTCAGTGTACGAACAAGTGAGGCGGGTGTGTGGTTGTGCGCGTTGTGCTCCTGACAATACATTTGCAATCATGAGGAAGAGAGCCCAAAGAAGGAACAAAGCCCCATGTCACAGAACTACAAGATCGTATTGTAGGAGGCGAGGTGTAGGGAAATCTGCAATCCCATCCAGTCATACAGGTATATATATATAGAAGTCGGTGATCTTGCCCCGTTTGCCCTGGCGGTCATCGCTAATATTGCTCAAATTTATAAAATTAATATAAAGGAAAGGATTTTTAAAAAAGGAAAAAGGAAAAAAAAGGGAAAAAAAAAAGGGGGGGGGGGCCGAGAGAGAGGAAAAAAAAAAAACACGGGGAGAGAAAAAAAAAGAAAAAAAAAAGGGGGGGAAAGGAAAAAAGAAAGAAGAAAAAAGAGGAAAGGGGAAGTGGGGGGGAAAAGGGGGGGGGGGGGGGGGGGGGGGGGGGGGGGGGGGGGGGAAAAAAAAAAAAAAAAAAAAAAAAAAAAAAAAAAAAAAAAAAAAAAAAAAGAGAAGAAAAAGAGGGGGGGGGGGGGGTTAAATAGAATAAATAGACATAAACATAAAAAAACTTATTTTTCCCCCCGGGGATAAATTTCCTTTTTTTCCCCCCTTTTTTTTTGTTTTTTTTTTTTAAAACGCGAAAAAATTTTTAAAAATTTTTTCCCTTGTAAAAATTTTTAATGTGTTTTTCCCCCCCTTTTAAAGGTAAAGGGTTTTTTGGGCCCCGAGGAAAACGGGGAAATTTTTTGTAATTTACGGGGGAAAGGGGTTTTGGGATGGGGTTTATGCTTGCCCCAACGTGGAAAATTTTCCCCTTTTTTAAAACCCCCTTTTTTTTTCGTTTTCCTTTTTTTTTTTTAAAAATTATTTTGGGGCTTTTACCAGGCGAATTAAAATAAGCCAAAACTTTTTTTTTTTAAATTTTAATTTGGGGGGAAAAGGGGGGGGGGTTTTGCGCTTTGGTTAAATCTTTTGTTTAAAGGGGGAAGGAAAAAGGGAAACAAAGATGTCAAAAAACAAGGGGGGTTTTTGGGGGGGGTTTGGGGGCTTTACCCCCTTTCATTTTGTTTTTAAAACATGGCCGCTTTCTCCCTTCAATTCCCAATATCCCCCTCCCTTACTTTTTGGGGTTTTTGGTAGCGAACAGGGTTTTATAAAGGCCGGGGGGTTTTTTTATAAATTAAAAGATTGAAATTGTTGCCCCCCCATAAAAGAATTTTTGACCCCCCGAAACAAACCTCAATTTGAAGGGGGTTGGAAGTTTTTTGTGGGGGGTCCCAAAAATCCCCTGTTTGGTTTTGGGGGCTTAAGGTGTTTTGGGGGTCTTTTGCATAATTAAAATTTATAATTTTTTTATTAAATTTAATTGGGGGGGGGCCTTCCGTTGTATTTAAATTTCTTTGTTTTTAACGAAGGTTTGTTTTATGTTAGGTTCAAAATGAAACTTTTTGACCCTTTGTCATTTTTTAAAAAAATTGGTTTCCCACATATTTTTAATTTGTCACCCCTTTTTGGGGAAAGGGAAAAAGCGAAAGGAAAAATTTATGGGCCCGGGGAGTGTAAAGGGTTGCATTTTCCCCTCCCCCCTTTCTTTCCTCCCCCCCATCCCTTTTTTCTTTTTGGGGATTATAGGGGTTTGGTAAAGGAGGAGTCGAGTGAGGGGAGGGGTTTTATGATATTAATTTTTCTTATTATTTTTTATATTTATAGTTGTTTTTTTTTGATTTTTTTGGGGTCCTGAAGTGCTGTTTTTAAAAGTTTGTTCCTTAACCTTGGATTTTTTGAAACCTTTAAAATATTTTAAAAAATTTTTTACTTTTTTTACCTTTTAAGGTTTTAACCAAGGGTAAAAATTTTTGGAATTTTTTTTAAATTATTTTTTCTTGTGTTTTTTTTTGGTTCCTTTTCCTCTTTCCCTCTCCCTGCCCCCATATAAGTGATAGGATAAATATATGGGGAAGGAATATAGGAAAGGAAGGATAAGGAATAATTTTAAGAACAGGACATTTTCCGGAATCCGCAATTTTTTTTTAACTCCACCCAAATAAAGGAAAAAAACATTCTTGGAAGAAGTTTATTTTTTAATCGGAACCCCCCATTTTTCGCCCGCCCATACACGAAATGCACCCCCACGCACATATAACGCACCCCGCACATATACACGCACCCAAAAAACACGACACCACATATAAAACCAACACTTCATTTAAAACCCCCAAAACACGCACAATACACGCACACCACAATACACGCACCCCACAACCTTCACGCACCCCACATCCGAAACACCCAAAACACCCCAAAAAAACCCCACAAAACATCCACGCACATAAACTCCCACGCACACGCCCCAATAACGAACCAAAAATATAACGCACACCCACATACCCCGCCCCTCCACACATCCCCGCACATAAACCAACCGCCCCTTACAGGGCACCTTACACGCACCCACATTCAACACATACACGAAAACCACACTTCCCCACACCCCCTTACCCCTTTCATTTTAAAACAAAACTTACCCCCAAAATTTCCACTTACAACTCCCCTTACCCCACACACACATAAAACGCACACTTACACGCACACGACACTTACCCCAAAATTTAAAATTTAAAACCAACACAAAACCCCTTACACCCCCCCAAACTTACCCCACACTTCACCAAAAATTACACTTACCCGCACATTTACACTACACGCACATTACCTTACACCCACATTAACCCCCACCCCAAACGAAACAAAATTACACCACACGCACAGAACCCGCAAAACGCACCGAACACGCACACGCACCACATTACCCGCCCCCTTTCCTTTTAAAACCCCACCCCACATTTAACCCACGTACATTAACATTTAAAACGCACATATACACCACCCCGCACATATACACCCCACACGCCCCCAATATACACCCCACACGCACATTACACGCACGGGGCCCCACATTAACGCCCCACCCCCCGCAAAACGCACATATACAGCCACGCCCCTATCCCGGCACACGCACATTAAGCACCGCCTTTAAAAACCCCCGGGCCATACAATCACCACCGCACAAATACACGCCACAACAAACGACAATAAAACCACCCCCATACACTCACACCAAATTTTCACGCACGCACACTTTATAAAACGCACAGGGATTACACGCGCACGAAAACAATACATACACGACCCGCAAAAGGGAAAATTACACGCACACCACAAAAAAACGCACACGCACATTTACACGAAAAACGAAAAACACGCACAACACACCCCACTATCTCCCCGCAAAATTACAGACACGCCTAACAGCCCAGGGCACAAAAATTCCCCGCACATTTAAACGCTACGGCCCCTTTACATTACACATACACCCCCCAACTTACACGCAAAATACACGCACACAACCCCACATTACAAAAAAAATCCCCGAAGAGGAAAAGTAAAGGATAATCCCCAAGTTCCGCCGCCCTTTCCCAAAAGGAACCACCGAAATTTGCAAAATGTCCCCAATTGGTCAGAATTTTTGAAATTAAAAAATTTACACCAAAACAAAAAATGCAAGAAAAGCCCACTAAGTGGAATACACGAGAAAATTCAGCCCACCCCAGGAAATTTTTAGAGCATTTACCTTTAAAATGCCCCCCCCGCAAGATTTTCCCGCCCAAAACACCCTTTTTTGAGGGAGAAGGAATAAAAAAGTCGCTTCCCCCTGTCCAAAAATTATTCAAAAGGCCCAAGGAAGGGGCCTTTGGGGCATGTTTGGAAGAGAGGGCCCCAAAAGGAAAATTTTTATAAAGCCAAGAGAGGAGAAAAAAGAGAGGGAAAGAAGGGAGCTTTTATTTAAAAACGGGCCAAAGGCCCCCAAAGGCCAGGCGGGGGAAAAACACACCCCCCACCCCCCAAAAAACAGGACGGGGGGCCAGGCAAGGAAGGGGGAAAGAGGGATAAAAAAAGAAGACAAACGGGAAAAGGGGGCCGCGGGCGGGCGGGACGGGCGGGGCCAGACGGGCAGAACGGCGGCGGGCGGGCAGGCGGGCGGCAGCGGGCGGGCGGGCGGCGGCGGGCAACCGGGCGGGCGGGAAAACCATTTTGGGCGTAAAAAACAGAACCCCCCAGACAGCGGGCGGGCGGGAAAAGAAGAAATACCAGAGACCAGACAACGGGACAGACAACAAGGACAGACAACAACAGACAAAAAACAACAACAGAACCCCCCGAAACACCCACAACCAAAACCCCAGATACACACACACAGATACACACACCCCGAAAAACCCCACAGATACACACACAAAACCAAACCCCAAACACACCAGAATAACACACACCGATACACAACACACAAAATACACACAACCAGATACACAAACACAATACACACACAAAAGATCCCCAAACCCACAGATACCCCACACACAGATACACACCCAGATACACACCCCACAGATAACCACACCCCAGATACACACACACAGATACACACCCCACGGGATCACACACAAAAGATACACACACAGATCACCAACCCCACACACACACAAACACACCAAATCAACAACACACAAAAACCCGACACCAACAATCACAAAAACCACTACCCCACCACCACAAACACCACACACAGCCCAAAAGAAAGGGAACCCCTTTTCCCGTTTTGCAAGCCCCCGAAAAGGGAAAAAGGGTTCAGGGGGGCAAAGGGGGTTACAGAAAAGGTTTACACGCCCCACTTTTTTTAAGCAACGGCAGCCAACGAAAAGCCCCCAGTGCCCCCTTTTGCCATAATCCCGGGGTCCCGAAAAGAGTGGTCCAAACTGTAAAAAGTTTCCCCAACTTTTTTCCCCGTAAAACAAAACACCAAACCAAACCAAAAAAAATTTTTAAAAACAACCACGGGAACCCCCCAAAAGAAGGATTTGTTGGGTTTTCCAACTTTTTATTTTAAATTTTTTTGGGGGTTTGGGTTTTTTAAAAAAATTTTTTTGGCTCTATTTTTTTTTAAAATATTTTGGGGGTTGTCTATTTTTTCTTATACCCCGTGGGGAAAGTGTGCGTTATTAAGGGGAAAGTTTTAACGGAGTTGTTTCTGTAATTTTGAAAAAAAATTTTAAAGGCGGGGGGAATTTTTGGGAATAAACCTTTTTTTGACTTTTACCCCTGAAAATTTTTTAATTTTTGGGGCTTTAACGGTTTATTTGCACGTGGTTTTTTTTGGGTAAAATTTTTTTTTTTATTTTTTTGTTTTTTTCCCCAAACGAAGACCCGGTAGTAATTTTTTGGCCATTAGGGGCTGTAATTTTAAGAAAAAGGGTTAAAAAATCCCTTTTTTCCTTTTCCTCTTTTTTTTCCCCTTTTCTTTCTTTCCCTTTCCTTTTCCTCTTTTTGTTCCTTTTCCTTTTTTCTCCTTTTTTCTCTCCCTTTCTTTCTCCTTTTCTTTTTTCTCTCTTTTTTTTCCTTTCTCACTTCTTTCTCCTTTCCCCTCTCACTTTTTTTCCCCTTCACTTTCTCTCTCTTTCTCTCTCTCTATTTCTCTCCTCTTCTTTCTTTCTCTCCCTCCTTCTCTCTCTCTCTCTCTCGGTCTCTCTCTCCTCTCTCTCTATTCTCTCTCTCTCTCTATCTATCTATCTATTACATTATAAAATTATATATTTATATAAATATTTTTGTATAAAAAAAACCCATACACATCTACACACATATATTCAAATGCGCGGCGCTTTGCGCCCCGTTTATCCAAAAAAAAAACCCACGCCCCAGAAACCCCCACGAAACGCCCACGCCCCACCCCGCCCCAACGACCCCCACCACCCCAAAAACGCACAACGCACACACGCACCCACTAAAAAAACCACAGCACACACCCCCCACCAAAACCACCACACACACCAAAAGGCCCACACACACACAACCAACCACACACACAAACACACACACACACACACACACCCCACCCCCACCACACACACCCCTCTATGTATTTTCCTGTATGTATGCTTGTTACCCTCATTTCATATCATATTACCCCTATTTTCTACATTTTTGTAAAATCTTACATTTTTTTTCAAAATCCCCTATCTTAAACCCCTACCTATACTTATCCCCTGACCTTGTTTTAACTAAAAAATTCATCCCTCTTACCCTCGCTTGACTTTCCATTTGTTGTTTTCCCCCTATGCCCCTCCGCAAGAGCTATTTTTTGATGAAACATTTCCCTTTGTTAATCACCCGGTTGTCATGTTAAATACTGCCCTACAGCAATTTTTTAGACCACAAAGGGAAATGACAGGAGACTCCCTGGGGGGACCCCGGGGAGCAACACCTTCGCTCCGGGGATTTAGCCCCCACTCCTCATTACTATCCAAAAAGGGCCCAAAACATCTACCTTACAAAAAGCTCCCCAAAGGGGGGACCCCTCATATGGGGCCCCCTACAGTTTTAAACGTTGGTCCGCGGGCGTTTTCCCAATTTTTTAATATTGGGCCTATTCTTTCAAAATGCACTCCTTGATCTTATTTGGGATTTTAAATGCTGAAAAAAATTTTGGGGATTTTGTGGGATTTTTTTAGGTTTTTAGGGGTAATATACATAGGCGTACACGCACAACGCACCGGGGCCACGCCCCCACCGAAACAAGCACGCGCACGCGCACACGCAAAACCAAACCCCACCCCACCCCCACCCCACACCACACACCAGAACCCCGGCAAAAAACCCCACCCCCGACCCACGGATTTACGCACCCCCCACACACGCACAGACCCCCCAACGCACACCCCAACTCACACGCACCCGCCCACCCACACGCACACGCACCCCAACCAAACACACACACACACACACACACACCAAAACACACACCCCACACACACACCCAAACACCCCACACACCCACTCACACACACCCCACACACACACACACACCCCCAACCACAAACCACCCCCACCATTTAAAAAAAAACCCCACACAGGGCAGTACCACATTTTGCCCTTGTGTATTGTGTGCTGTTTTTTTAAATTGGGAGCGTGCACTTTCCCGTTTGTTTTTCGTTTGCGTGTACGGGATTTTGGTAGGGGACATCGGGGAAAAGGGGCCCATAAAAACCCGGGGTTTTTGGCGAAGGTAAAAGGTAAAGACCGAGGGCCCTTTTCTATGGAGTTGTTTTTCTTTTCCCGGGGGGGGTTTTGGGAAAAGGCGAGCCCAAGAAAGGTCATAAAAATATCCTGACGAGGATTTGGGGGCCCCGAGGCGAGGGGGGGAAAGGCCCGCGTCGGCGCCGGGGGGGGTTGGGGGCTGCGGGTCTCGGCCCTCTTCTGTTTGGGGGTATATCCCACACCAAAAACCTTTTTGTCTTAAAATAAAAAGCAATTTTAATACCCTTATGTGACGAAAGGGGAAAGGGGTCGAGGGCGCAGAACTTCCTCCCAAATTCGAGTAATCCTTTCCTAAACGAAGTTTCTGGTGAGCGTCGGGGACCGGGTGGGGCTAAAAATTCTCATGAGTCCCCTTTTGGCTGATCATAAAATTACCGGGGACGTTTTTTTTTGGGGGGGCCGCTTTTAGTGGTTGGGGCACCAAAGTGGGGGCGGTTTGCGGGCGGGGTTACCAAGTTTAGTAACCCAGGCTAAACGAATTACCATTTTACTGTTTGGTGGGAAACCCAAAATCCGGGGGTTTCGTGTTAGCGTGGGGGTTTAAACGGGCCAGATTTTTTTTTTAAGGGTAAGAGGGTTTCGGGTTAGGAGGCCATTTTTACCTTAAAAAAAAGGGGAGTAGGGAGCTGGCCAAGTTATTTTAGCCCTTTTTTTTTATCACGCCGACATTTAAGCGGGAGGTACCAGAACCGTTTACCCCTTGAATGGCGGGTTTCGTCCGCAGAATATGATCGGTTTATTAGTAGCCCGGTAGTTATGAGTTGTAGGGGTTTCGCAGGGGGTCCCAGGGAGCTTTAAATTTGCAAAGGGGTAAAACGTTTTAAAATTTGGCCAGCGTTAAAAGGAAAGGGGGAACGGGTTTTTGGGAAGTCGTAGGTTCCCCCGACCCCCTTGTTTTTAACTCACAACAAGGGCAACAAAATTATGAAGTGTAAATGGGGGTGAAAATTTAAGGGTGACGGGGGGCTATGGGTGGCAGGGCCCACGGGGGTTGTCGCCGGGGTCCAATAAGGGCTCTTTTAGTGAAGTTAAGCGATAAAATAACGCTCGGGTTTGCCCTTTTTTAATAGGTTGAAATGGGGGGGAGAGAAAGACGGGTTAAATCATTTTTTTTTCCATTTATCTTCTGTGCCCTTTTCCCCTCCGTACACCTTTGGGCCAAAACCCTTATCTTCCCTTTTTGGGCAACCGTGCTCAACTTGCCCTATGATTAAAACCTTTTTCCGTAGTGCACTCCCAAAAACCCGGGCCCTTCTATCGTATCTCGAGATTTGGAGTCAAATTGGGGGGTAGTTCACTTATATTGGGTGTATTTGGAAATTATAAAAATAGTAATTGGTGCACCCCTTTTTAAAGCCCTTTTTTTGTATGTCTTATGCTTACAGTTTAAAGTGAGTGAAACCGGTTTTTCCCTTTTCAGGGTGGAGGAAGTGAAGCATTTTGGAGAATTGTCGGAAATTTTTTCCCCCCAAAGGGGGCCGCATGCCATTCCCGCCCTCCGTCCCCTCCCCCCTCCCCCTTCCCTCCCCCCCTTCTCCCCCCCCCCCTCCCCTCTTTTTTTTAAACCTCTGAAAACACTGCCTTAGTTTTTTGTCCCACCGGAACCGCTTTTTTTAATGTCCCGTTTATAAAAACGATTTCGCCCTTAACAGTTTTTTTTCTTGCCCCCTTACAGATCTCCCCTTTTAAATATGTTAAGTTTTTCCCAAACTTGTGGGGGAAAATTTGTAGCTCACTTGTGCCAGGGGGTTTTTTGAAACTGTCGCTGTGGGTGGGGAAAGGCAACGGGCAGACGTTAGTTTTTTTTGAAAATTGATCCCCATTTTAAATTAATTGTCTTTCCCGATCCTTTTGGTTTAAATTAATCTTTTTTAGTCAGTTGCACAGCCAGCTTTAGACGACATTTCAGCTTCTGTCCTTTCGGGACAAGTCATTCGCCTTCATGCGGGATATCGTTTTAAACCTTTCGGGCTCTAAATGGCCTAACTTTTTAAATTGCTTTTAACCGGTTTAATGACAGAAACCCGAGTGAAGGGAGAAAAACTTTCCCTGAGCGAGTTTTCGCCTGGCAGTCACGTGCTGGTTGGGGGGGCACCCATACCGGGAAAAGCGTGTTCACTTACCAGCCGGGGAAGACGCCCCCTTTAAATTTTTGTTAATTAACTCGAGACCCGGGCCGACTCTCCACCTCGGGGTTTGGTTTTGGTTTAATTCTGTTTTTTTTTCGTTTTGTTCATGTTTTCCAGCTAAAAAAAAAAACAAAACACCCTCGTTAGGTCTTTGCGGATTGCCCCTCATTTCTCCCACCCTGTGATCAAAATGAGGAGGCCTCATGGGCCCAAAATTCTTCCAGTGTCCTAAATTTTCGACCCATGGCTAAAACCCACGAAAATTTTTTCCCGCATTTTTATAACTCGTTTCAAGTGAGGGGCAACCGAAGAATGTTTGGGTATTTTTCCTCAATGCCCTTTTAAGAAAATACCGCCAAACCTTTCGCCCAACTTCGAAATGAAGCGCTGTCCCAACGCTGAGGTGGAAAGGCCGCTCTCATTTTATTCAGAAATTTTTTGGGGGGAAAGAAAACAAACACTGGCCATGGCGAAAATGTCTCTAGTGGACACATGGTTAAATTACGGCCGTTTTTTGGCCGGCTGTAAAGGAATACACGAAAGAATGGATTAGGGTACGTCCGTTTAAATAGTGTTTTTCCCACCCCGAGGAAAAGAGGTCCTGTCTTCCCATTCCCCTTTGAAACAAAGGGGAAAGGGGCCGGGATTTTTTACATCACCGGGGATGGGGGTTGGCGTTGGGGGCCCCTTTGGTTCCGCGTTGGGGGGGCGATATCCGGGGGCCCCCCCCTTTGGGTTATCGCGAGTCCGGCGGCCCGTAATCTCTCAAAGGGGTCTCCGGTTTTCGTGGAAAAGGGGTCTGCGCGCGGTTTCCCCCGCCCCCTCCTTCTCTCCCGCTTTTTTCCCTTCATATTTTTTCCCCGTTTTCCCCCCCCTTCCCTTTCTGCGGGTTTTTGGTAAACCCTTTCTCCCCAATTTTCCTCACCCTTTTTTTTCCCCCTTCTTCTTCTTTTTCCTCCTTCCCCCTCCTCACCTCCCTCCCCCTCCTCCTCCTCCTCCTCCTCCCTTCCTCCCCTCTCCTCCTCCCTCTCCCCCCTCCTCCTCCTCCCCCCCTCCCTCCCCCCCCCCCCCCCCCCTCCTCCTTTTCCCCCTTTCCCCCCTTTTCCCCTTTTTTCCCCTTTTTCCTCTTCTTCCTCCTTTTCCTCTTCTTTCCTCCCCTTTTCCCCCTTTTCCCCTTTTCCCCCTTTTCCTTTTTCCTTCCCTTTTTCCCTTCCCCCCTTTCCTTTTCCCCTTTTTTCGTCCCTTTTTCCCCTTCCCATTCCTCCTTTTCCCCTTCTTCCCCCCTTTTTCCCCTTCCTATTCCTCCTTTTCCCCCTTCTCCTCCTTCCTTTTCCCTTTTTCCTCCTTTTCCTCTTCCTTTCCCCCTTTTTCTTTCCCCCCCCTTTTCCTTTTTCTTTCCCCCCCCTTTTCCTTTTTCCCTTTCCCCCCCTTTTCCCCTTCTTCCTCCCTTTTCCTTTTTCTTCCCCCCCTTTTCCTTTTTCTCCCTCCCCTTTTCCTTTTTCTCCTCCCCTTTTCCCTTTTTCTCCCCCCCTTCCCTTTTCTTTTTCTTTCCCCCTTTTTCCTTCTTTCCTCCTTTTGTTTTTTTCCTTTTTTTCTTCCCTCCCCCTTTTCCTTTCCCCTTTTTCTTTCCCCCTTTTCCTTTTTTCCTCCTCCTTTTCCCCCCCCCTCAAAAAAAACTTTCTCCTTTCCCCGCTCTCCTCCCCTCCCTTTTTCCCCCTCCTCCCCTCCTCCTCCCTCCTCCTCACTTCCTTTTCCCCTCCTTTTCCTTTTCCTTTTCCCCATTCTTTTCCCTTTTCCCTTTCCCCCTTGTTCCCCCTTTTTACCTTCCCTTTCTTCCTTTTTTTGCTCCCCTTCCCTTCCTTTTTTCCTTTTCTTTTTTTCTTTTCCCCCTTCTTCCTCTTTTCTTTCCCTTTTTTTCTTCCCCTTTTCTTCTTTTCTCTTCTCTTCTTCCCCCCCTCTTCTTAACCCCTCTTTTTTCCTTCTTTCCTTTCTTTTTCCCCCCTCCCCTCTTTCTTCCTTCTTTCCCCCCCTTTTTTTCCCCCCCTTTCCCCTCCCCACCCCTTATTCTCCCTCCCTTTCCTTTTCTTTTTTCCTTTTTCTCCCCCCCTTCTTTCTTCTTTCTTCCTTTTTCCTCCTCCCCTTCTCCCCTTTTTTCTTTTTTTCTTTCCTCCCCTTCTTCTTTCTTTCCTTTTTTCCTCCCCTTTCCCCCTTTTTTCTTCCCCTTTTCCCCCCTCTCCTTCCTTTTTCTTTTTCCTTTTTCTTCTTCCCCATTTCGCCCCCCCTTTCTTCCTTTTTTCTCCCCTTTTCCCCTTCTTCTTCCCCTTTTCTCCCTCATCCTCCCCCTCCTTTTCTTCTTTTCCCCCCCCTTTTTTTCTATCTTCCTTTTTCTTTTCCCTTTTCCCTTTCTTCTTCCTTTTCTTGTCTCCCTCCCATTTTTCCTTTTTTTCTCTTTTTTCTCCCTCCCTTTCTCTTCCCCCTTTTTTCTTTTCCCTCCCCTTCTTCCTTTTTCTTCTTCCTTCTTCCCCCCCCTTTTTCTTTTTTCTTCTTTTCCTTTCTCCTCCCTTCTTTTCTTCCTTTTTTCTTCATCCATTCCCCTTTCTTCCTTTTTCTTCCCCTTTTTCCCTCCCCTTCTTTCTTCCCCCTTTTCTTTCCCCTTTTCTCCCCTTCCCTTTCCCTTTCTTTTCCCCTTTTTCTCCCTCCCTTCCCCTTTTTCTTGCCTTCTCCCTTTCCCCCTTCTTCTTCTTTGGGTTTAAAAAATTTTTTACTTTCCTCCCCTTTTTTTTTTTTTGTTTAATTAGTTTTTTATTTCCATTTTCTTTTCTTATTCCCCCTTGTTTCCCCTTAGTTTCCCCTTATTTGGGTTTTATTTTCCATTTTTTTCATTCAATCTTTCCATTTCCCCTTTTTTCTTCCCTTATTTCCTTTATTGGGGTTTTCACCCCATTTTCCCCCTCGGTCCTCATTCACGTCTTTATCTCTCCCTCTTAGTTCTCACCTTAGTCTCTCACTCTTATTCCTCAATTTTCATCTCCCCACTCTTCTCTCACTCTGTCTCTAATCTCATCTCTCACTCTCAGTCCTCCTCTCATTCTCCCCACTTCGTCTCTCACCTTGGGCCTTTTAAGGTCTTTTTTTCACTCCTTTTTTTTTCCTTACTCTTTCTCAAAAATTATTTTTCTTACTTTCTTCCCTCACCCCTTCAGTTCTCTCTTACCTTACTCTCATCCCCTCCCTCTCTTCCCTCTCACTCTCCTTCTCTCCCTCTCTCTTTTCCTCTCTCTCTCCTTTTCGTCCTCCTTCTCTTCTCTCCTCTCCTCTCCCCAACCTCTCTCTCTCCCACTCTCCTTTTCTCACCTCACTCTCCTCTCACCCTCTCCCCTCATCTCCCAACTCTCCTTCTCCCACTCTCGTTTTCTCCCCCCTCTCTCCCCTCACCATCCTCCCTCTCCCACTCTCCTTTTCTCAACTCTTTCTCTCCCCCCTCTTTCCTCCCACTCTTTCTCTCCCCATTTTTAGTCTCCCACTCTTCCTCCCCCAAATCCTCGGGTTCAAAATTCCTTCTCAACATTTTTCTCTCACCCCCTCATTTTCTCACTCTCATCCCTTTCCATCTCTCTCCCCAAATCTTCATTCTCTTACTCTTATTTTTTCCCCCCTCTTCGTTCTCTCCTCTCTCTCACTCTTCTCATCTCTTTCCTCCTCTATCTCAACCCCTTTCTCCTTTTTTTCTCCTCTTTTCCTCCTCTTTCGCCTTCTTTCTCTCCCCCTCCCAAATTCTCTCCCCCTGCTTTCTCCCCCCACTCTTGTCTCCCACTCTTTCTCTCCCTCTTAGCCTCTCCTCTTATCTCCTCCCCTTCCCTTTTCCTCCTCACCTTCTTTTTTTCTCCCTCACTCTTAGTTTTTCCTCCCCTCTTATTTTCCTCACCCCTTACTCCCCACTTTATTCCCCTCACCCCTTATCCTCTCACTTTTTTTCTCCCCCTCTTGTCTCCCCCACCCCCTTTTCTCTCCTCCCCCGTCCCCTCCTCTTTTCTCTCACTCTCCTTTTCTTCCCTCTCTCTCTCCCCCAACCACTCTTTTCCCACCCCTTGTCTTTCCCCAAATCCCCTTCTTTAAAATTTTTCTCTTACCATTTTCTTATTCTTATTTTTCCCTCACTCTCTCTCAAAAACCCTTACTCTCACGCCCCTTTCCTCACCGGGGTTCTCTCCCTCCTTAAATTTTACTCTTTCCTCTTCCCCTTATTGTTCTCTCACTCTTCTCATTTTTCACTCCTCACCCCTCTCACTCTTACTCTTCTCAATCTTACTCTTCCCTTCCCCTCCTCTCACTCTTCTCTCTCTTAACCCCTTTTCTTACCTTTCCTTTCCCCTCTCTTCTTCTCTTAATTTTTCGCTCACTCTCTCTTATTTTCTCTTCTCTCTCTTACTCTTTCTCTGACTCTCCTCTCCTCCCCCCCCCCCCCCCCCATTCCCCCTTTTCCCCTTCCTCCTTCCTCTTTCTCTCCCCGGCCCCACCCCCCAACCCCCGGATTTTGAACCCCATTAATCTCCTCTAATTTTGTTTTATTTTATCTTCCTTCTTCGGGTTTTAAATTTTTTCCCTTCCCTTCCCTTTTTATTCTCGTCTCTCTCTTCTCTCTCTTTTTTCCCTCCTTTTTTTTCCCTTTTTCCTCTTTTTCTCCCTCTTTCCCCCTCACTTTTTCTCCCCTTTCCCCCTCTCTTTTTCTTTTTCCCCCTTTCTCTTTCTTTCTTTTCTCCTCTCCCCATCTTTTGGTTTTTCCTTCCTCTCTCTCCTTTTTTCTCTCCTTCTTTCTTTCTTTCTTTCTCAACTCTTTTTTTTCCCTCTTTTTCCTTTTTTTCCTCTCTTTTTTCTTTTTTTCCTTTTTTTCTTTTCTCTTTTTTCCCCTTTTTCTTCCGTCTTTTTTTCTCTTTTTTCTTTCTCTTCCCCTTTTTCTTCCCCTTTTTTTCTCCACTTTTTTTCCCCTTTTTCCCCTCTTGCTTTCCCCTCTCCTTTTTCTCTTTTTTCTCTTTTTTCTTTCTCTGTTTTTTCTTTCTTTCTCTCTTTTTTCTTTCTCTCTTCTCTCTCTCTCTCTTCTCTCTCTCTCTCTCTCTCTCACTCTCTCTCTCCCCTCTCCCTCTCCTCTCTCTCTTTCTCTTTCTCTCTTTCATTTCTTTCCCCTCCTCTTCCTTTTCTTCCTCCCCTTTTCTTATTCTTCCCCTTTTTTTTCCCTCTCTCTCCTCTTTTTCTTCTCTTCATCTTTTCTTTCTTCTTTCTTTCCTCTCTTCCCTTCTTTTTCTTCTCTTTTATCTTACTCCCCTTTCTTTTCCTCTTATCCCCTTTCCCTCCTCCCCACCCCCCCTTCCCCCCCTCTCCTTTTTTCCTCTCCTCTTTCTGCCCCGCCCCCCCTCCCTTTTTTGGTCCCTTTCTTCCCATTTTTTTATTGGGGCTTTTTAATCTCTTCTTTTATCTCCCCCCTTCTTTTCCCTTCCTTCTTTTTTCTCTTCTCCTCTCTCTCTTCTCTCTCTTTCTCCTCTCTTCTTTCTTTCCTTTTTTCTCTCCTCCCCCCCCTTTTTTCTCTTTCTCTCTCTTTCTCCCCCTCCCTTTCCCCCCCTCTCCCCTTTCTCTCTCTTTCTCTTTTCCCCTTTCTTCTTTCTTTCCTCTCCCCTCTTTCTTTCTTTTCTCTCTCTCTTTCTTTTTTTTTTTTTTTCCCTCTCTCTTTCTTTTTTTCTTTCTTCTTTCCTTCTCCTCTTTTTTCTTTCTTTTTTTTCCCCTTTCCCCCCTAAATTAGGGTTTTTTTTCTTTCCTTTTTTCTTTCCCCTTTCTCTCCTCCCAAAAACTCTTTTCTTGTCTTTCTCTCCGGGTTCTTTCTTCCCTTTTCTCTCTCTTTTTCCCCTTTCTTTCTTCTCTCTTTCTTTCCTCTCCTTTTTTCTTTCCTTCCTTTAATCTTTCTTTCTTCTTTCCCCCTTTTTCTCCCTCCCCTCTTCTCTTCTCTTCCCTTTCTTTCTCTCTCTTTCTTCTCCCTCCCCTTTCTTTCTCTTTTGGGGTTTCTTTCTCTCCTCTTTTCTTTCTCCTCTTCTTTTTCTCTCCTTTTTTCTTTCTCTTCCTCTTTTTTTCCTTTTTTTTTCTCTTCTTTTCTCTTCCGCCCTCTTTCTTTTTTTTCTCTCTTAATCTCTCTTTTCTTTTTCCCCTTTCTTTCTCTCTCTTTCTTTCTCTCCTTTTTTCTTTTTCTCTCTTCTCTTTTCTTTCCCCCCTCTCTTCTCTTTCTCCTCTCTTTCTTTCTCCTCTCTTTCTTTCTCCTCTCTTTCCCCCTTTTTTTTTCTTTCTTCTCCTCTTTCTTTCTTCTCTTTCTTTCTCTTTCCCTCTCTCTTCTTTCTCCCCTTCCCTCTTCTCTCTTCCCCTCTTTCTCTCTCTCTCTCTCTCGTCTTCTTCCCCCCCCTCTCTTCTCTCTCTCATCTCCCCTTCCTCCCTTTTCTCTCTCTCTCCTCATCTCTCCCCTTTTTTCCCTCCCCTTTCTTCCTTTTTTCCTTTTCTTTCTTTTCCCTCCTCTTTCTCCCCCCGCTCTCTCTCTCTCTTTCCTCTCTCTCTCTTTTCTCTCTCTTTCTTTTTCTCTATCTCTTTTCTTTCCTCTTCCTTTCCCCCCTCCCGTTCCTTTCCTTTTCCCCTTTTTCCCCTCTGCTTTTCCTCCCCCCCCTTTCCCCTTCCCTCCTAAAACCCACTCCCTCTTCCCCTCTTTCCTCCCCCCCTCTCTCCCCCCCTTTTTTTTCCCTCCCCTCTCCCCTCTTTTTTCCCCCCCTTTTCCCCTCTTTTTTCCCCCTTCCCCCCCCCCCATCCCTTTCCCCCCCTTTTTCCCCTTTTTCCCTTTTCCCCTCCCTTTCCCTTTCCCCCTTTTCCCCCTTTCTTTATTTCCCCCCTTTTCCCTCATTCCTTTTTTCTCTCATCTCTCTCTTTCTCCCCTTCGTTTTTTCTTTCTTTTTTTCTTTCTTTCTCCTCTTCAACCTTTTCTTTCTCTCCGGGTTTTCAAAATTTAAAAAAATTTCATTTTTTTCCCTGATTTCTCTTCTTCTTTGGTTTTTTCCCCCCGTTTTTTTTTTTGGGGGTTTTTCCCCTTTTTTTTCCTTTTCTTTTAAACCTCCCCCTCTCCCCCCCCTCCCCCTCTCTCCTTCCTTCAGCATCTTCTGTTTTTCCCCCTCCTTTTCCCTTCCTCCCCCCCTTCCCTCCCTCCCTTTCTCCCCTCCTCTCCTCGTCCCTTTCTCCCCCCAGTCTCCCCTCTTTCCTTCCCTTCTCCCCTTTTTTTTCCTCCCTCCCTTTTCCTCCATCTTCCCCCTCCTCTTGTCCCCCTCTTCTCTTCCCCTTTTATCTTTCCCTTTCCCCTTTTTCCTTTTTCCCCTTCCCCCTTTCCCCTTTTTCTTTTTCCCCCTCTCCGGTCCTTTTCCCCCCTCTCCCTCTTTTCCCTTTCCCTTTTTTTTCTCGCCTTCCCCCCTTTCCTTCCCCTTTTTTTCCTTTTCCCCCCCCTTGCCTTTTTCCTTCATTTTCCCCCTTTTCCCCTTTTCCCTTTCCCCCTCTTCCCCCCTTCCCTTGTTCCTTTTTCCCCTTCCCCCCCCCCCCCCCCCCCCTCTTTCTTCCTCCCCCCCCCCACACCCCCTCTTTTTCCCCCTCCCTCCGGGTCCCTTTTTCCTCCCTCCTTTCCTCTTTCCCTCCTTTCCTCCCCCCCTTTATTCCTTTCCTTGGCTTCTTTTCCTCCTAAATTTTTTTTCTTTTTGTTTCTTCCCTTCCCCCCCCCCTTTTCTTTTTTCACTTTCTTTTTCCTTCTCCGCCTTTTTTAAAACCCTCCCTAACCAGGGAAGGGGGGCAACCTTAAATTTTCCTTCCTCTTCCCCCCCCCCTCTTCTTCTTTCTCTTTTTTTTCTTTTTCTTTTTTTCCTCCCCTCCTTTCCCCCCTCCTCCTTCCCCAAACCTTCCTCCTCTTTCCTCCTTCCTCCCCCCCTCCCGTTTGCCTTTTCCTTTCCTTTTTCCTTTTCCTTTTTTCCCCCTCCCCCCCCCCTCCTCCTCCCCCTCCCTCCCCCCCCTCCTTTCCCCTTCCCCCCCCTGCTCACCCCTCGGCCCAATTGGTTTGCCATCCTCCCCCCCTACTTTCCCCCCTCTTTTCCCCCCTTTCCCCCTTTTTTCCCATTATCCCCTTTTTCTTTTCCCTATCCCCCCTTTTCCCCCCATTTTCCCCTTCCCCTCCTTTCCCCCTTCCCCCCTTTGTAATTTTTTTTTTTTTTATTTACCCCTTTCCCTCCCTTTCCCTTTGGTTATTGCCCCGCTTCCCTTCCAAAAATCCTCCAAGGGCTATTATTTTTTGGTTCTGCGGCCTTAAGAATTGTTTTCTTTTCACTTTTACGGGAAATTTTGCCAATTTTAAATCGGGGCTTTTGAAAAAGGGGCCGCTTTATTTTATTTTTGGGTTGGGTTTAAGGGGTTAATGGGAAAAAGGAGTCGGGGTAGTAATTTTTGCAAATTTCAAACCGGGTTTTTGAAATTTAATGGAATTAAATTTTAAACTTCCCCTTTTCATTTTTTTGTTTTTTTTTGAAAATGCTGTTTTTAAAAAAATACTTTTTTTTTTTCCCCCCTACTCCCTTCCCCCCCCCTTTTTTTTTTTTTTTTTTTTTTTTTTTTTTTTTTTTTTTTTTTTTTTTTTTTTTTTTTTTTTTTTTTTTTTTTTTTTTTTTTTTTTTTTTTTTTTTTTTTTTTTTTTTTTTTTTTTTTTTTTTTTTTTTTTTTTTTTTTTTTTTTTTTTTTTTTTTTTTTTTTTTTTTTTTTTTTTTTTTTTTTTTTCCCCCCCCCCCCCCCCCCCCCCCCCCCCCCCCCCCCCCCCCCCCCCCCCCCCCCCCCCCCCCCCCCCCCCCCCCCCCCCCCCCCCCCCCCCCCCCCCCCCCCCCCCCCCCCCCCCCCCCCCCCCCCC
Organism: Penaeus monodon; assembly: GCF_015228065.2. NCBI lineage: Eukaryota > Metazoa > Arthropoda > Malacostraca > Decapoda > Penaeidae > Penaeus > Penaeus monodon. The sequence goes on along the minus strand of NW_023640480.1, from coordinate 3,998 downwards.
CCCCCCCCCCCCCCCCCCCCCCCCCCCCCCCCCCCCCCCCCCCCCCCCCCCCCCCCCCCCCCCCCCCCCCCCCGGGGGGCTTTAAAAACCAAACCCTTTTTTTTTTTTTTTTTTTTCCCCCCCCCCCCGGAACCCCCCTTTTCCCCCTTTTTTTTTCCATTTTCTCCTTCCTCCCTTCCCTTCCCCCTTCCCCATTTTTTTTCCCCCCCCTTCCCCCCCTCTTTTTCCCCCCCCCATTTTTTTTTTTTTTTTTTTTTCCCCTTCCCCCAGTCTGGTCCTTTCTGTTCTAACTTTGGTGTGTTAGTGGGTAAGTCTGAAAAGGGCTTTCCCCCCGGGGGGTGCCTTTCCCCCTTTTCCGCCCTCGTCCGTCCGGTCTCCGTCCGCCCCCGGTCCGTCCGTCCGGTCCGTCCTTCCGCCCATCCACCCATCCCCATCCACCCACCCCCATCCATCCACCCTCCATCCATCCACCACATACCATCCCCCATCCATGACATCATCAGTCGGTAAACCATCAGGCTTTCATGACAGCCCTAAACCCCTCAGTCATCAGTCACCTGGGGTCAGGTCCGTTTCCCACGGGTGCCCGAGGGGGTATGCCCGTAAAAATGTCATCCCGTGTCCCCGCTGTTGGGTGACGTATCCCGCTTCTCGTAGTGTCGCACACCGTCTTTTAAATTTTTTTTTTTGTTTTTTACGCTTATCCGTCCGAGGGTTTTTGGGATTGATTAGATGTATTGTTGACTGTCATTTTACGGAAGGGAGAAGGGGTTTGCACGAGATAGAGACAGGGGTATTTTTATGGGGGGATGAGGGGCAGAAGATTGGGTTATCTTGTTCACTGTAGGGTTAGTTTCCCGACATAAAAATATCGGAGTACTTTTTTAGTGTTTTTCCTGCAGGGTTGAAGTGTTATTTTTGTTTGGGAAAAGTTTACTGGAAAATGGCAGTGGGCGGTCAGTAATTAGCAAATCTACTATAACCGTTTTTTGATTAATGTTACTTATCTAAACTTCCTTTTTTTTTTTTTCCCTTCCTTTTTCCCCGCCACCACCTGCCCCCTGTCACTATAAATTTTTTTTTTTTCTCTCTTCTCTTCCCCGTGCTTTGGGGTACCCTTACTTCCCCCTTTCCCCCATTTTCCCCCCCCCTTTATTTTTTTTAAAAAAAAACCCCCCCCCCCCCCCTTTTTTTTTCCCCCTTTTTTTTTTATTTCCCCCTTTTTCCCCCCCCCCCCATTTTCCCTTTTTCCCCCCCCGCCTTTTCCCCTTTCCCCCCTCCCTTTTTTCCTTCCCCCTCTTCTCTTCCTTTCCCTTTCTCCCCCTCCTCTTTCTCCTTTCCCTTTTTCCCTTTCCTCCCCTTTTCCTCTTCTTTCCTCCTCCCTCTTTTTCCTTTTTCCTCCTTTCCCTCCCCTTTCCTTCCTCTTTTTCCTCCTCCTCCTCTTCCTCCCCTTCCCCTTTTCCCTTCCCCCCTTTCCCTCCTCCTCCTCCTCCTCCTCCTCCTCCTCCTCCCCTCCTCCTCCTCCTCCTCCTCCCCCTTTTCCTCCCTCCTCCCCCTCCTCCTCCCCTCTCCCTCCTTTCCTTTCCTTTCCCCCTTCCCCCCCTTTCCCCTTCCTCCCCCTCCTTTTCCCCCTTTCCCCCTCTCCTCTTCCCTCCTCCTTTCCTTTTTCCCTTCTCCCCCCTCCTTTCCCTTCTCTTCCCCCTTCCCCCCCTTTCCCTTCTCTTCCCTTCTTTTTCTTTCCTTTTTCTTCCTTCTTCCTTTTCCCTCTCCCTCACCCCCCTACTCCGACTGTTGAGTCGCTCCCTTCTTGCGAGTTACTTCGGCGGACTCCCCCCAAAAAAGGGGACCACCCTTTTCTAGAGGTGCCAACACAGAGTGTGCCCCCCCTCCCTTTCCCCCTATATTCTTTTTTTTAAAATTTTATATATATATATATAATAAAAAAATATTATAATTATTTTAATTATTTTAATTTTTTTTATTTTTTTTTTATTTATTTTATAATTTTTTTATTTATAATTTTTATATATTTTAATATATATTTTTATATTATATACTATAATATTTATATATTTTATAACTATTATTTTTTATTATTATATCCCTTAATGTTAAAATTATTATATACAATACTAATATTGAGTATTATACATATACTACTACTACCTCATACAAAAACCATACAAATACATAATAAAAAACCCATCATACATACATACATACATACAACATAACATACATCCACAACAATACACACAACACACATACAAATACACAAAAACAACCACAACACACCTACAACAAACACACAACCCCAACATACACACATACCACAAAAATAAAACACTACATAAAAATAAAAAACCCATAAAAATACATAAAATACATACAACATACATACAAATACTTTAAACTCATCATACAAAATACATCATACAACAACATACACAAAATACATCAACATAAAACAACATACATACATACACAAAAATCACAATAAAAACTACTAAATGTACATATAATAATATTTGATAATATAATATATAATATATTATATATATATTTAAAATTTATATAAAATATATTTTTAATATATTTGGAAAATTTTATTATATATTTATTTTAATATTTTATAATATTTTTTAAAAATATATTATATACATATAAAAAACTACGATTTACTCGAAAATATAAAATACAAATATATACATACTATATACATATTACATTTTTTAACATAAAATTATCATACATAATAATAATACCCCTATATATATACAAAATTATAATAATATTATCATAAATCTTTACATATACATACAATATACAAAACATATAAACAATACATAATATACGTAATCCCAACGTTACATAATGAATAAACACAATATATATATACATAACATACATCTATACATATATCTTTTTTTACATACTTATACATAATATGGTATTTATGGTAGGGTATGTATATGTATAGTTTTTAGGTATTTTGGGTATAAATTGTATTATGCATATGATATGTTATAAAAATTATGGATTGTATGGATATAAATATGAAATGGATAAATAGGGAAATAATGTTATGATGGAAAATTATGTATATGTATGGATAATATGTTCAAAAGTAATGTATATATATGTTTGTATTCTATGCAACATATACATATATATACATAACATATGCATACATATACATATATAACTAACAATGAATACAAATATATATACAATACTTATTAGTAAAAAAAAATATCATACATATACAATATACCATACATATACATAAATCCATATTTATCCTACTTATATATCCTACATAATACATATTATCCATACTACCCTACTTTTATATAACATTCTATGCTACTACATTTTCTTCCATACATACCATAAATAAAAACCATACACATACACTACACATAACCCCATACACAACAATACACTACCATACTACATACATAATACTAATACATATTTTTCCATCTAACATAATTTTAGATGTAAATTACTATCTCATACAAAACCCCTATAACATTAATATACAACATGAACATACAATTAAATTCAACATATACATAAGAACATATAAATCCATATATATCATATATATACCTATACATATACAAATATATTTCCATACATATACTAAAAATCTTAATAGTGTATATACATTATCATACATATACATATACATACATCTGTATATACAATCTTTTAATAATATTATTCTCGACACATTTACATTTTTACATACAATATGATTTTTGTATGTATATAAGATGTGTAGTGTTAACTATAATGTTTTTATTTTTGCAGTGGAATTAATTCGTGTGTGTGGGGTGTGTGTGTGTGTGTGTGTGTTTTTTTTGTGTGTGTGGTGTGTGTGTGTTTTGTGTGTGTTGTTGTGTGGTGTGGTCTTTCGTTGTTTGGATGTCATGAAAATCCCAATAGGGTAAATTTCCCCGTTATCTAAGGAACATGCCACACAAGCACAT
>NW_023640479.1:10000-11263 GCF_015228065.2 Penaeus monodon | reverse complement strand
TAATATAATAGAATAAAAATTAAAAATTTTTTTTTTTTTTTTTTTTTTTTTTTTTTTTTTAAAAAAAAAAAAAAAAAAAAAAAAAAAAAAAAAAAAAAAAAAAAAAAAAAAATAAAAAATTCTAACAGTAATAATATAATAGTAAATATAGAATAAAAATAAAATAATAATAATAATAATATAAAAAATAATAGTAATAACAATAATAAAATAAAATAATAATAATAATAAACGATAATAATAATAATTTTAACAGTAAAATACTAAATACGTTTTCAATAATACATTACAACCTACAAAATGTAATGTGAGTGGAAAGGACCGAATGGAAAGGAAACGCGGGTTTTCAAAAGGGAAAATTTGAGGCGAAGTGAGGCTGAGGACTGCGGCGATAGTGCGTGAATGGCGTGCGGGGGTAGATTACGAAACCTGCCAGATTCTCGATTCGTTTGGAGGCGGAGATCGTGTGAATGGCTGCCAGCCCAATGCTCGGGGTGATTGGATGCCGTTTGTCCAGCCGCCTGGGGTGATTGGATGGATGGCCACCTGTGCGATGTTCTGGGGTGATTGGATTATGGCCACTTGTACAATCCCCTGAGATTATCGGATACATGGCCACCTTTCCAATGCCCTGGGGTATTGGATGGATGGCCACCTGTCCAATGTCCTTGGTGACTGGGTGCGTGACCTCCTGTCCACTGACCTGGGATGACATGTTTTCTATCCTGGGGTGTTTATATACCCCGTGTCTCCGGGTAAACCGATTAACCCGTCCCCCCTCCACGCCCCCCAGGGGTCGAAGGGTGAATGCCAACCTGTCTGGCGTCCTGGGAAGACTGACGACCCCAACAGTGTCACGGGATGAATGACAATTGATCTATAAATATAAATGACCTAGAAATATAATCATTGGTAATTGATCTATAATATAAGTGATCTATGAATATAAGTGATCTATAAATTTATAAGTGATCTATGAATATAATTTGATCTATAAATATGATGATCTATGATTAATCTAGAGCTATAAACGATATTGAATATAATTACTTATAATTGATCTATAAATAAAACGTAAATTTAAAATAAATAAATTGGGGGGAAAAAAAGAGAACGATTTTCAAACTGGAAATTTGAAAAAGGGGTGTGAGCATTAAGGTGTTACTGCTGGATGGTGCAACATTTCTTATTGCTTTTGATGCAGTTTTTCACGTGCCGGGCCCCCCTCGCCCCAGGGTGTCTAGTGTCCCGGGGCAATAGAAT
>NW_023640478.1:5000-11265 GCF_015228065.2 Penaeus monodon | reverse complement strand
TTTTTAAAAATCGGGTAAAATTTCTTGCCGCCTTTGTCATTTTTTTTAAAGTTTTTTCGCCAAAAACTTTTTTTTTGTTTGTTTTTAATTTTTTTTAAAAAAATGATTTATTTAATGACCACGGGGCAACAACAGCGCCCCTAGGGGGCCCTTTATCGAAAAACCATTGCTTCTCGTCACTCTCCTAGATTCATGTGACATAATGCTCTCTGAAAATGGTAACAGCCAATTAGAAAATGAAACAAAGGGTTTAAGAACTGTCAGTCCGGCTTTTGCCCCTAGGGAATTGCAGCAAAATACGAAAAAAATTCTTTTCCAAAGCCCAATCCTTGTGTTTTTTCCCGGACTAAAACCACACCAAAACCACAGAAAAAAGACTTTTTAAAATCGGCACACGACCAGGGGCCAATCATCTGGTCTTCCGCAGGCAGACAGAGGAACAAAGGTCATAATTTAAAAAGATCTTTTTTCAGTCAGATCGCAATAAAAAAAAAAATAAAAGAAAATAATCCTACAACAAATTTATAAAAAAAGAAATACAATCCCATCGGTTGAAACCGAAAAATCTAGTTTTTTGTTGGTAAAAAAAAGAAAAACAACTAACTATCCTGAAGACCACAAAGGACCCCCCATTCTGATTTCGTTAAAGCCGGACAAATTTTGGGTCTAAAAAAACAATCGATGGAAAAGGGGTAGAAATTATCATGTGTATGCATTGTACACCCAACGACTCGGGCAATGAAATGGGGTTTGTATAAACGTTACTAAATCAAAAATCAAAAATGATATCAAAAATTGCCAAGAAGTCGAGCTCATGGCATCATCTATTGCTCGAGAGACCCATGGCCCACTCTACTTCGGGTCATTGAGAAAACAACAAAATAACCCTTTTATCTGTCGTTAGTCTATCACAATAAATTATTAAAATTTATCTTTTTTCACTGTGCGTCGGCCCCTCTTATTTTTTGCAAGTAATAACTACCTTTTCGTTGCTTGTCTGCCAGTCTTTTGTCTGCTTATCTAGTCCCTTTCCATCTGTTATTTCTCTTTCCACCCTTTTTTTCCCCTTCCTCCACCGTCCCTCCCCCCCATCTCGCCTCCATCACTCTCCCCTCCTTACTCCCCCCCGTTCCTCTCCCTCCCCTCCCCTTTCCATCCCCTTTTCCTTTTCCTCTTCCCTTTCCTTTTCCTTTTTTTTTTCCTTTCCTTCTCCTTCTCCTTCTCCTTTTCCTTTAGAGACAAGCCTTTCCCCCCGACGGTTTTGCCCCCCCTTCTGGCCAACCCAAGGAAAGTTTTTTTTGAAAAAAATACCATCGCACAAATTTGCCCAAAGTGTAATGACACAAGATGTAAGTCCCGACCGAGAGCACGATCACGCCCCGACACAAACCTTACGTCACGACCCTGGCCGTGCAGTTAGGGTATAAAGCACTTTTTTAAACGCAACAACGACTAATTATCATTCACGTTTAGGGGGACGGGAAAAACGACCGAGACCATCATACGATAAGATAACGATGACCTTGTTTTAAAAAAGCTTGGGTCGTGTGACAACTTGAATAAAATCACGGCGTCTGTAATCTGGCACTGAAAAGCGTTAGGGTTACTCTGATAGGACTAATGACATTTTTCATTCATGCCCGGGTTCGCTTTTGCGAACCCGGGCGGGGCATTTCAAGATTTTAAAGAAAAAAAAAAGGAAAAGTGTTCTTTTGTGGTTGTGTGGTGGTGTGTGTTGGTGTGTGTGTGTGTGTGTGGGTGTGGTGTGTGTTGCGAGAGAAAAGGGGCATCTCATATTTGCTAGTTTTATTTATTTCCTCTTTTTGGAGACCACCACGTGAAGAAAAAACCCCCAGAAAGAACCCCCCCCCTCCCCCCTTCCCCCCTCCCTGAACCCAAAACCTCCCTTTCCCCCCCTTTTCCCCCCCTACCCCACCCTCCCCCAGGACAGTGCGTTTACTTAAAAACTTGAGGAGAGGACAGAGCGGGGGTGGGGGGGGGAAGGGGCCGAGAGGAGGGGAAAAAAGGGGGAAAAAGAAATCAAATGGGGAGGGAAGGAATAAGAGGGGAAAATAGAAGAAAATGAAGAAGAAGAAGAGAAGAGAGAGAGAGAGAAAGAGAAAGAGAAAAAAAGAGAAAAGAAAGAGAAAGAGAAAGAGAAAGAGAAGAGAGAGAGAGAGAGAGAGAGAGAGGAGGGAGGAGCGAGCGAGCGAGCCGAAAGAGCAAGAAAAAAAGGGAGAGAGAGCAAAGACGACGAAAAAAAGAAAAAAAGAAAAAGAGCGAAGGAGCGAGAGAGAGAGAGAGAGAGAGAGAAGAGAGAAGAAGAAAGAGAGGAGAGAGAGAGGAAGAGAAGGGGAGAGAGAGGGGAGAGAGAGGCAAGGGCAGAAACTGGGAAACGAGGGTTTGAATTAAGTGTCCCCCAAAAAATTTCAGAGTCAGAATTTATCAGAGCATCAAATGAATGCCCTAATACTGAAGGTTTAATTGTTTGAGTCTAAGAGATTTCCTTGCATGTGTAATTTTGGGCTGCATCCTGCCCGGGCTTGGGCCGTGGGGTGTTGTGGGGTGTGTGTGTGTGTGTGTGTGTGTGTGTTGTGTGTGGTGGTGTGTGGTGTGTGTGTGTGTTGTGGTTTTGTGTGTGTGTGGGCGTGGGGTGGTTGCGTGTGCGTGTGCGTGGCGTGTGTGTGTGTGTGTGTGGGGTGTGCGTCGTGTGTGGGCGCAAGTATGTAAAAATTATGGGCCCAAAGTACGAGTAATTGTCGCTTTTAAGACTGCACTATTAAAAAAGGGGAAATGTATGTCAGCCCGTCTGCTGCCCAATCAGTTTTTAGTTTGTATGCATTTTAAAAGCTTGTCGCTACTTAATTTTATTTGAAAAATGAATATTTCAACAGGCATTTAAATATAATATTATACAACATACATACAGTAAAGCTACAGCAAAATACATACAATTTTAATACAACCCCAAAAAACCTAGTATACAGATTTAATTATCCTACAATTCCCCGGGGTATAATTTTACACCCGGTTTAGTAGTCAAAAAAATCAATAGGGAAAGAAGGAATACCTCAGCCTGGAATAGCCCGCATTACCGCAGGTTGATTTTGGGTCCCCCTTAAAGGCGTAGAGGGGCCCTGCCATCACAAACGATTTGACCAGGAGTGTTTTTTTTGGACATTTTTCGGGGTATCGGGTTTTAATTAAGATACCTTTGGGTGTTAGGATAGGGAAAGGGTAGGGGGGTTTGGGGGTTTGGGGGTTGGGGTGGGGGGGGAGGGGGTAAGGGGAAGGGGAAAGGGTTTTTGGAGGAGGGGGGGGTGGGGAAAGGGAGGGAAATATGCCAAATTTCTTTTTTATTTTATTTGATTTTTTTATTGTTTGTGTATTTTTCTTTTTTATTTTTTTGTGTGACATTATCCATTCTTTCTTTCTTAATCTTCTCCCTCTTTCCCTTTCGCTCTAACCTGAGATATATCTGTTTGTAAAAATATTTGTTTTATTTTATTTATTTATTTATTTTTTTTTTAGCTCTTTTAATTTATTTTTTCCCTTTCTTTTTCTTTCCATCTTTATTGTTCCTTTATTTTTTCCCTCTCTTTCTCTTTCCTTTTTTATTATTATTCCTTGATTTTTTCCCTCCCTCTTTTTTTTTTCTTCCATTTAAAGTATGGACAAGAATCTTGAAAAAAAAGAGATTACAAGAATACATTGATTTTGATAAAGAAATGTAATAGTCTAAAAGGGAGACAAAAAGAAACAAAACAAGAAAAAAGAAAAAAAGGAGAAAAACGGTAAGGTATGATTTCTAATAAACATTTTTCTGTTAATCGATATCGAAACAAAATGCAGAGGAATGGAGGCTGATAAGAAAAAGGTACATTTCTTGGACACAAGGTTTCTTATCTTTATGTTTATTATTATTGTTATTATTATTATTATTGTTATTTTTTTATTATTATTTTTTTATACTGGATATAAATATTTCTGCTTTTCGATCTCGGTCTGTCTGTCAGTCAGTCTCTCTCTCTCTTCTCTTCTCTTCTCTCTCTCTCTCTCTCTCTCTCTCTCTCTCTCTCTCTCTCTTCTCTCTCTCTCTCTCTCTCTCTCTCTCTCTCTCTCTCTCTATCTATCTCTATCTATCTATCTGTCTGTCTGTCTGTTCTTTCTGTCTGTCTTTTTATCTCTACTTTCTCTTCATTCTCGCTGAATGGCTCATTATACTTCTCTCTTTCTCTTTCTCTCTCTACTCTGTTCTCTCTCTCTCTTCTCTCTCCTCTTTCTCTTTCTCTCTCTTCTCTCTCTCTCTCTCTCTCTCTCTCCTCTCTCTCTCTCTCTCTCTCTCTCTCTCTCTAAGTCTAATTCCAGCATATAGAGTATTCCTGGAAGAAGAAAAAAATGTATCAGAATTTTTTTTCGTTGAACACAACTGAACATTACTTTCCGACGTGACGGTAATAACTGACATGTCTGTTGAAAAAGACAAACTGACATTTTTTGTAAATGAAGCATTTTGTTATGTGATGATGGCAGTCATCTCCGCTACGCTTTCGAGTCCTTTCCGAAAGGATTTAGAAAAAATGAATAGAGATGATTTTTTTTTCATTATTTCTCATATTCTGTTTGAGAGTTGTTATTATTTTATATAAAAAAAAAACTATAGCAGCGTCTAACTTGCAAGTGTAGAAAATGGAACGAGATAAATCAGTCTCCAAAGACTCACACTTCATTTTCTTCCTCCTCTTCCTTATTCTTCGTGTTCTTCCTGTTCTTCTTTCTCTGCTTTTTCTGTTCTGCCTTCTTTTCCTTTATCTTTATCTTTTACGTCTTCCTTTTCTTCATCATCTTCTATTTCTTCTTTTATTTCCTATCATTTTTATTTTTTCCTCTTTACTTCTTTTCTTCTTTCCTTTTTATATACATACATATAGGCATGCATGCATACATGTATACATACATACATACATACTTACATGCATGCATGCATACATGCACGCATACATACATACAAACATGCATTCGCGCGCGCGCGCGCGTGTGTGTATGTATATATATATACATATATATATATATATATATATATATATATATATATATATATATATATATATATAATAACACTACTATGGAATGGAAACGCAGCCAAGTGTAAAAAGCACAATGCCAAGGAAACCACACCACAGTGTCAAGAATAATCTTAGCATTTTCATCCTATTCCTCCTCTTTTCCATTACTCTGTCCTCATCTTCCTTCCAATAAAGATAGAGTAGGATAACTAGAAACCGAGGAAATGGACAGAACGAAAGGAGACACAAGCGAGAAAAATGATAAGAAGGAGGAGGATTTTCGAGAGGAGTTGGATGACTGGGAGGCGGTGTTATGGCTTGCGAGTCGTTATTTACCTGCTGTTTTTTTTTCCTTTTTCTTTTTTTCTTATTTTTTTATTTATTTTTTTTTTTTTTGGGGGGGGGGTTGTTCTTGTCGTATAGTCTAGGAAAAGCTGATGTAAAAAGGTTTAATGGAGAAAATGACCGTTAAAACAGATTAGGATGTTGGTATTTTTTGCGAATTTGTACGACACACATATGGAAATATAGTTCACATGTGTATATAAACATTTGCATATATTTTATATATATTATATATATTATATATATATATTATATAATATATATTATATATATATATTAATATAAATTTAAAATATCATATATACCTCCAGCACACACTACACACACACAACACACACACCAAAAACACACACACACACACACACAACACACACAACACCACACACACACACACCCCACACACACACACACAATACACACACAGCACATCCCTACCACACCACACACACACACACCACACACACACACACACACACACAACACAGATATATATATATATAATATATATATATATAAAATATAATATTAAAATATATATCATTATAATACCCGGCGTTACGACCAGGTTTCCCTGATTTTTCTTGCAATTTAGAGCGGTGGTTTCCAGCCTTCCGCCCGGTGTTTTTATGAGTCACCCTCTCTATTTTTCCCGGTACGACTTGGGCTGCTTGCCCCCCCAGTGGTAGGCGGGAAACGGGTGATTCTTGCCAAAGGGGAAAAACGCGCCCGGGCCCGGGGACTCGAACCCTCGAAATCGATTGCCCCTCGTGACAGTCTTGGACACCGCGAACACACACTACCGAACACACACGCGAACACACACACACGCAAACCACACACACCGAAAAACACGC
>NW_023640477.1:0-11267 GCF_015228065.2 Penaeus monodon | reverse complement strand
TGAAAAAAAAGGGGCCGGCAAAAATTTTCTAGCGATTATAAAACCCTTTTTGAGATATACTCCAAAATGACTTTTTTTCGATTTCTTGGTGATTTCGGGCAATTATTAGGGTAATAATGATAATAATTATCAGAATTCTATTAATCATAAACAATAATGATGATAAAAGTGAGAATAAAGAGAATTTTGATAACATTTCAATATTATTATATTATTTTTATTATTATTATTATTTTTATTTTTATTTTATTATTATTACTATTATCTTAATTATTAGATTATTGCCAAAAAATCTATTATAACGGTAATAATAACAAATAATATGAAAAGTATAAGTATAATAATATAATGCTAGTGATTATAATATTGTTATTAGTTTTATTATTGTTTTTTATCATATTATTATTTGTACTGGTAGTATAATATCAAAAAATAATTATCATAACAGTAATAATTACAGTAAAAACGATAATAATTAAGATAATGATATAAATAACTATTATAAAACGTTATTATTGTTATTATTATTGTATTACTATCATTTTTGTGTGTTTATTAGTATTTTGAAAAAAATATATACTATTAACTCCAATAATTGCAATAATAATGATAAAAATTACAATAATGATGATAATAATTGCAATAATGATGATAATGATGATGATAATGATGATAATGATGATGAAAAAGATAATATTGATGAAAATCATGATAATGATGATGGTATAACAGGAATTGTGTCCATATATAATATAAAAAAAGGTATAAGTAAAAACTTCCCCAAAAAAGTCTAAGAAGCGGCAAAATCTAGTGAAATATAGCCTTTTGAGATTATACTCCAAAATGACGTTTTTTCGATTTCTTTGGTGATTTCGGCAATTATTAGGGTAATAATGATAATAATTACCAGAATTGTATTAATCATAACAATAATGATGATAAAAGTGAGAATAAAGAGAATTTTGATAACATTTGAATATTTTTAATATTATTATTAATATTATTATTATTATTATTATTATTATTATTATTATTATTACTACTACTACTATTATTATTATTATTACTATTATCTGAATTATTATCATTATTACCAAAAATCTATTATAACTGTAATAATAACAATAATAATAAGTATAAGTATAATAATAAAATGATAGTGGTTATAATTTTTGTTATTAGTATTATTATGAATTATTATCATTATTATTATTTGTACTGGTAGTATAATTGCAAAAATAATTATTATAAAAGTAATAATTACAGTAATAACGATACAAATTTAAAAGATAATGATATAAAAATTATTATAAAATCGTTATTATTGTTATTATTATTGTTATTACTATCATTATTGTTGGGGGTTATTAGTTTTATTGGAGAAATATATATATAACTCCAATAATTGCAATAATAATGATAACAATTGCAATAATGATGATAATAATTGCAATAATGATGATAATGATGATGATAATGATGATAATGATGATAACGATGATGATAACGATAATAATGATGATAATCATGATAATGATGATAATAACAGGATTTGTGTCCATATATAATTAAAAAAATTTAAAAGAAAAACATTCCCAAAAGTCGAAAAAGCGGAAAAAATCTAGCAAAATAAAACCCTTTTTGGGAGAGTAAACTCCAAAATGACGTTTTTCGATTTCTTTGGTGATTTCGGCAATTATTAGGGTAATAATGATAATAATTACCAGAATTGTATTAATCATAACAATAATGATGATAGAAGTGAGAATAAAGAGAATTTTGATAACATTTGAATATTATTAATATTATTAGTATTATTATTATTGTTATCATTATTATTATTATTATTATTATTACTATTATCTTAATTATTAGTATTATTGCCAAAAAATTCATTATAACTATAATAATAACAACAATAAGAATAAGTATAATGATAATAATAATAATGCTACTGGTTATAATATTGTTATTAGTATTATTATTGTTATTATTATCATTATTATTATTTGTACTGGTATTATAATTGCAAAAATAATTATTATAACAGTAATAATTACAGTAATAACGATACTAATTTAGATTATGATATAAATAATTATTATAAAATCATTATTATTGTTATTATTATTGTTATTACTATCATTATTGTTGTGGTTATTAGTATTATTGCAAAAATATATACTATAACTCCAATAATTGCAATAATAATGATAACAATTGCAATAATGATGATAATAATTGCAATAATGATGATAATGATGATGATAATGATGATGATAACGATAATAATGATGATAAACATGAATAATGATGATGATAATAACAGGAATTGTGTCCATATATAATATAAAAAAGGTATAAGAAAAACAATCCCAAAAGTCTAATAAGCGGCAAAATCTAGCGATATATAGCCTTATGAGAGTATACTCCAAAATGACGTTTTTTCGATTTCTTTGGTGATTTCGGTAATTATTAGGGTAATAATGATAATAATTACCAGAATTGTATTAATCATAACAATAATGATGATAAAAGTAAGAATAAAGACAATTTTGATAACATTTCAATATTATTAATATTATTATGATGATGATGATTATTATTATTATTATTATTATTATTATTATTATTATTATTATTATTATTATTATTATTATTATTATTATTATTATTATTACTATTATCTTAATTTTTAGTATTATTGCCAAATTATCTATTATATCTGTAATAATAACAATAATAATAAGAAGTATAAGTATAATAATAATAATGCTAGTGATTATAATATTGTTATTAGTATTATTATTGTCATTATTATCATTATTATTATTTGTACTGGTAGTATAATTGCAAAAATAATTATTATAACAGTAATAATTGCAATAATAATGATAACAATTGCAATAATGATGATAATATTTGCAATAATGATGATAATGATGATGATAATGATGATAATGATGATAATGATGATGATAACGATAATAATGATGATAATCATGATAATGATGATGATAATAACAGGAATTGTGTCCATATATAATATAAAAAAGGTATAAGAAAAACATTCCCAAAAGTCTAAGAATCGGCAAAATCTAGTGAAATATAGCCTTTTGAGAGTATACTCCAAAATGACGTTTTTTCGATTTCTTTGGTGATTTCGGGAATTATTAGGGTAATAATGATAATAATTACCAGAATTGTATTAATCATAACAATAATGATGATAAAAGTGAGAATAAAGAGAATTTTGATAACATTTGAATATTATTGTTACGCCGATTGCCTCGTCTCTCTGCCTTCCTGACAAGTCAGGCTAGGCAGACGGCGTGTTATATACAGGGTCGTGAACACTGAACAGCTCCAAGAGGCACCGAACACCACAGTGTCCCAGAACACCAGGAGAGGAAACGCCAAGTGGGAGGCAGGGCACGAAGTTAACACAAAATGACAGTCTTTCCTTTATTTACACAAGTTATTTACCCGTACACTTTTCTATAGGCACAATACAGGGGGGAAACCAGCATGTCACACAGCACAATACAGCTTACAACAGGGCAACACAATGTTTATCAGGTCACAAGGGCACACACGAGGTCTTCACAGGAGCAGCACCCAACTGCCTCTCTCGGCTTGTTCCTCCGCTCCTCCGCTCACAGCCAGCTGCGACATGTTTGCCCAGGTCCCTTCATGTAAACACATGTTTCGAAACAGAGACAAAGACCCACTGGCGTAGCACTACCCCCCCCTATCAAGCAGACGACCCGTCTGCTCGACATATCTAAACCTGAAACAAACTACATAAAAATTTAAATAAAAATCATTTTCTCAGAAACACAAAATCTTTCATCCAGCGCGGTTTTTCTTCGCTCTCGCTGGGGTCTTTTGGAGGGGGTGGCGGCGGTAGATTGGCAGTGGCACCCAGAGGGGTATCTCCTGTCCCAAGACCTGGCTCAGGGTTACCATTGACATCTGCTGCATCGCCCCCCACCGCCCAAAATGCTCGTCCTCATCCGGTCAGCGTCTGCCACGTCCTCATCGCCGCTACGGGGGCTAACTTCATCTTCTTTTTCACCATGGCCCAGGAGTAGTTTCCCTGGCCCATGGTAACGCCACAGCCGGTCCACGGGACAACAGACGGTCGTTTTCCGCCCTCTGCGAATTCGATAGGTGACATCAGAGAGGGCCGCTACCACCTTTGTATGGCCCTCCCAGGGGCTCTGTAGCTTCGGCGAGACCCCTCGCTTCCGACGCGGGTTATGCAGCCACACTCTGTCACCTATGTTGTACCTCACTTCCCTCATGCGCCGGTCATAGGTCTCCTTCATGGCATGGCCGGCTACCTTGAGCTTGCCACGCACCCGTCGGTGCACCCCCGCCAGGTTCTCCTGCAGTGCCATGCATAGCTGGATGTGACAGTGGCAAGTTCACGTCGGGTGGCCCCCCCTGTGGCCAAATCCACTGGTAGCCTAGCTCACGGCCAAACATGAGTCGGGCAGGTGGTGAAGCCTGTTACCTCATGCACAGCAGACCGGAGGCCATGAGCATGGGGGGCAGCTTGACGTCCCAGTCTTCCTGACTTTCCCTGCAATACTTGGCAACTGTTGAGCAAGGGTACGGTTAAACCGCTCCACCATACATCGGACTGTGGGATGGAGGGTGTCGTCCGTGTCTTGCGCCCCCTAACAGCTCGCAACACTCACGGAACACTCGGGACTCAAACCACGGCCTTGGTCAGAGTGCAGTTCAGAAGGCACACCAAAACGGGTAATGAATTCATTCACTAACACGCCAGCCACGGTTCTCGGCCTCGTGGTTGGGTGGGTGCATATGCCTCAGGCCCCTTTGAGAAATAGTCCATTACCACACAGATGTATCGGTTTCCTTGTGGCGTGAGAGGCAGGGGAAACCGGCAATGTCTATTGCCACCCGTTCCATGGGTGCTCCCACACAGTACACCTGAACGGGCACGGTTCTTTCTAGCGGGGCCCTTCTTTGCACTGCACACATCACATGCTCTACACCACTCAGACACGTCACTTCTCATACCCACCCAGTAGAAGCGTTGACGGAGAGCTCAGGGTCTTTTTCTCGCCCAAGTGGCCATTTGGTAACACGGCATGTAATTCCCTCAGAAACTCAGCACGCATGGCTCTGGGTACTACAACTACCCATGTGTCACTGTCCACTTCACTCAACTGCCCCCAGCGCTTCACTAACAACCGCTTTGATCCACTCGTAAGTTTCCCACTGGTCCACAGACACTTTGTGGTGGGGCTCTCCGCAGCCACGGCCTCCCAACTAGGGCGTCCACTGAGAGCCTCAAGCCACTGGACAAGGAGCAAGGTCAGAGTCCCTCACGTTGTGCCTTACGCCACTCATCATCCCCTTTAGTGGCACATTCCACACCTGCAGACGGAGGCACACGGGATCAGAGTCCTTCTGGACACAGTGTGAGCAACTAGCCTCACACGGACGTCGACTCAGGCTGTCAGCGTTGCAATGGACACGACCCGGGCGGTGGACGATGGGGTTTAGTTGTACTGTTCAAGGCGCCCTAACCATCTTGCCAGCTGACACCTCTGCTCCCTTCAGCGACTTCAAACCACTGTAGGCAGCATGGTCAGTCCGGATGGTGAACTCGGCACCGTAGAGGTATGGGTGAAAGTGCTCGAGACTCTTCACCACCGCCAGCAACTCTTTCCTTATCACACAATAGTTGCGTTCAGGCCTGCTGAACTTGGCACTGTAGTAGGCCACAACATACTCTTTCCCGTCCTTTATCTGTGACAAAACTGCCCCGTCCCTTTCCCGCACTAGCTTCAGTGTCCAACGGGTAAGGGAGCTTCGGGTCCGGATAGGGCAAGGCCCGGGTGCTTCCCCCAAAGGGCACTTCTTCAGGTTGTCAAAATGCAGACTGACACGCCTCGTCCCACTGGAAGCACTCCCCTTTTCGTGTAAGTCGGTGGAGAGGAGCCGCTACACTGGCGAAGTCCTGTACAAGCGGCGGTAGTATGTGCACGGCCCAGGTAGCTCCTGACTTCCGCCACATTGGGGGAACTGGCCACTTCTCCACCACCCCCACCTTCTTGTGGGTCGGTGCGCACACCGTCTTGGGCTGACTACATGCCCCCGAAATGGCACCTCATGCTGGAACATCGAGCATTTCTTGGGGCTGAGTTTAAGGTTGGCCTTTCCCCAACCGCTGTAGTACTTCCCTCCAGCCGCTCCAGCTCCTCCTCGAAGGTGCTCCCGAAGACGATGACGTCATCAATGTAGACAAGCGCCGGTCTTCCACTGCAGGCCATCCAATAACCTCTCCATCAGACGCTCGAAACAACCAAGGGCATTGCAGAGACCAAAGGGCATGACGTTGAATTGCCACAGGCCTTGCCCGAAGGAAAAGGCAGTCTTTGGCTTGTCCTCTTCCGCCATCTCCACCCGGTTGAAAAACCCCACTTCAGGTCGAGTGTGGAGAACCACCTGGCCCCCACCAATGCATCGAGTGTGTCATCAATTCTCGGCAATGGGTATGAGTCTTGATAGTCATGTCATTCAGCGCCCGGTAGTCCACACAGAAGCGTTGTGTGCCGTCCTTTTCTTCACCAGAACTACGCTGATGACCATGGACTGTCTGACCGTTCAATCAACCCCTGTTTCCGCTAGCTCATTGACAGTGCGCTGCATCTCTTTTCGTCTGGTTTGGTGCAATACGTCGGGGGGGGGCTCTTAATGGGCAAAAATACTTCCGGTGTTTAAAGCGGTGCTTCACCAATCCTGTGCGGCCCAGGTCCAAGTCACCCCTGCTAAACAAAATCTGCATACTGAGACAGGGTTGGGCGCATCTTCTCTGTCTTGCTTCCGTCAGGTTAGCGGCGCTCCGGTGCACCAAGTCCTCAAGGAAGTCGGGCACCCGGCCCCACACCAACCAAATCCTCGCTCCCCGACGACTCTTCTGGACGCTCCACTTCCCCACAAGTGCCCCGCTTTGCACCAGCTGGCACCTTCTGGGGCCCTTTTCGGAGAAATTGCTACCAACACTGTAACTAAACCCCCCCCCTGGTCCAAAAAAGGCTCCGCCCAACCCCTACGCCATCAGCCCGCTGCAAGTTTTGGTTGGGCTCCACGAGGCCCCCTACTCCACGCATCACTCTTGACAGTCGACACCGGATTCTAGACTCTGTCCTGGGGGCAGGTGCAGTCGCTCACTGTAACTACCTCTGCACAGCCAACCTCTGGAAGCAAGGGAAACCCCTTCACCCTGCACCCTCACCACTTCCGTCCAAGGGCGACACACGCCTTACTCTGCGTCAGGTATTTAAGGCCCAGGAAGCATTGCTCGTCCAGATCGGCCACATACACCGGCAGCCGCTGCACCGTGCTGCCCACGCCATACGAGCCTCCACTGGCCCCTTGAGCTGCACACAATGCCCCGTGACACCCCCACAGTCTCTGTGGTGCGTCTGGAAGTGCATAGTGGCCAACATATCAGGCCGCACTAGGGTCTTTCAGCCCCGTGTCCACTGTCAGGGCGGCATGGTTCCCATCTATTGAGCCCCCCACCTGCATCATGCTGGTTCGCAGCAGCTTACCCAAGTCGGGGCACCGGGAACCGAGGATGGCTGGGTTTCTGCCCCCTTCTCCAGCCTGTCCAAGTTTTCCGCCTGTACCACTTCCTTAGCCTTAGGACATGCGCTCGGATGGTGACCATACCTGCCACAGTCCTTGCAGCACGCTGGAAGGCATCAGAATCCGTCCGGTTGAGAGGACGTGTTCTCCGCTCCCTCTGACACTAAATACGTCTGTGCCCTACCCCTCCGCAGCCCCAACACAAGCCCTTTGGGAAAGTTCTCGGGCTCACCTTCCCCAATGCTATTTTCTCCACTTTAGCCTTCCGGCCCGGAGGTCACGGCGGGGCTGAGCAGCTGGCCCTAGGCCACTGGTTTTCCTTTTAGGGAAAGGGCCCCAAACTCCAAGGCCCTCGCCAGCGCCACCTGCAGGTCCTCAGGGTGTGCCTGCTTGACGTAGATTTGCAGCTGCTGGTCCTGTAAAGCGTCCCAAAAAAGAAATCACGGGCCAGGACCACGATCATCTCTTCCCCAGCCGCAGGGTACGACCTCCTTACCAGCGCCTCCCATCCTGCGCCAGCTGGGACGTGTCTCGCCACGCTCACGAGTCCCCTTTTCAAGTGGGCCCGATATACCTCGGTCTGGTGGTGGTGCCCGAAACGGCGTTTCAAAGCCTCTGCCACGCTGGTGTAAGAGGCCTGTGGGATGCCGGCAAAATGCCCCAACACTTCCACCGCGGGGCCCCTTACGCTGTTACCAGCTGCAGGGCCTTCTCTTCCTGGCTCCAGCCCCGGGCAGATACCAGCATTTCAAATGGGCAACATATGCCTCCCAGGCCACCTTCCCGTCGTACTCAGCTGGCTTACCCCCCTCACAGAATGTCTGGAGACCGAGGGCTCCAGGTGGAGAACGCGTGCCGTGAACTAACACACCTGGGGGGGAGGAAGGGGGTGAGGGAGGCAACGAGGCGGGTTGACCGGGCCGATTTGCCGCCACCTATACCCAAAGGGAGCGGTTTCCGATGGGTTCCCCAGCCTTCTGCAGCGACCACTGGCTCCGACACGGGCGCTGCAGGGCCCGGGGGTTTCCCGCCACGGACCCCCGGCAGACCCCAGTAATCTGGGCACTCTGGCATCTGTTGCCCGAACCTCTCTGCTTCTCTGCTTGCAACGTTAATACCTCGTGGCGCCGCCTTTCCTCATTCACTTCCTCCCCCAGGTCCTGAACCTCGCCCTTCAGAGTCTGCAAACCCCCTCCATCAGTTCACTCTTCATGCTGTTGCAGGCCTTGTCGGTGTACTGTGAGTTTCCATCTTCACAGATGCAAGATTGCTCTGTAGCACCTCAACAAGTTGGCAGAACTGTTCCTCTGCCTTCCCTTTCCTGCATCTCGACGAGATGGTTTTCCTGCTCGCGTTCCCTCTGTGCCTGCTCTTCTCCCCTTTTTGTGCCATTTCCTCCCTATCCCGGCCACTGGCAGGATCAGGTCCGTCTGGCTGGGTTTACCTCACTCGGCCTGCCTCAGCCCATAGCCTCCTCTTCTGGCTCCCGCCATCTTTGGATTTACTTGATAAATCGGGGGTCTACTGATCAAATATCAAAAATCCCACTCCTGACCCCAAAATTGGGTTAGGGCCCGATTGCCTCGTCTTCTGCCACAACACAAGGCAGGTAGGCAGGAAAGGGGGTGTTTAACAGGGTCGTGAAACTGAACAGCTCCAAGAGGCACCGAACACCACAGCGTCCCCGAACACCAGGGAGGAAAAAACCCAAATGGAGGCGGGCACGAAGTAAAACAAAAAAATGACAGTCTTTCCTTTATTTTCACAATTTTTTACCCTTTCCTTTTCTATAGGGACAAAACAGGGGGGAAAAAAAACATGTCACACAGCACAATACAGCTTTCAACAGGGCAACCCCCAAAGTTTATCAGGGCACAAAAGGGCTTTACCCCTGCCAAAATGCCTGCCCTTTTCACCAAAGGAAAAAGAGGACGTGGGGGGAACCCCTGCGATGCTCCATTGACTTTGGAAAGAGACATCCCGGGGTCCGTTCCAACCCAGGTGGGGGGAGTTAAAGGAAAAAATATGAACATGGTTAAAAAATAAAACCCAAAGGGAAAGTATTTTTTAAAACCCAAGGGCCCCGTTACTTTTATGGTGTTGAAGTCTCCGAGAAAAATAAAAAATTTATTAAATTTTCCCCAAATCCCATACCCTAAATTGTACATTACCATTTTTTCCTATATAACTTTCCTTTTCCCAAAATTTTAAAAATAGCCCCCCGGAAAGGGGTAATGGTCCTTTTATAGTGGGGTTTTTCTCCCCTCCTTTTTTAGGGTTTTTTGGGTCGTTTGGCTTTTTTTGGACTGCCGGACTAAACGGGTTGGTAGTTTCCCAAATCTTATTTGGGATTTTTTTTCTTTTTTTCGCGCCATGCCCCGGGGGATGGCCGAGGGGTTTTTCGGGTATAAATACCCCCATTTTGTGAGGGGAAGAAAAGTTTTGGTCCCGGTTTTGTGTGTACTGTGGTCCCGTTCTCGGTGTGCTCGGGTTTGGGTTTACTTTTTTGGATTTACCCGCTTCGCGCCAGTTTTTGCCGATTTTCTCCGCAAAGTAAGTGTTTTTTTAATGGTGTGTAGGGCCCCTGGTTTTTTTTGGATTTTGGCGTGTGACCCCTAATTATTTTGTGGGGGCACTTTTCTCTGTCCAAAAAGCTCATGGAATTCAAGGTCGAGTATAAAAGCCATTCAAAAGAAGGAAACGCTTGGGCCCGACCCCCAGTGGTCTTCCCTTTGTTTTTAAACAAAGTCAATACTTTTTTTCCCCCTTCCCCAGCGAGGATCCTACCCCGGGGGAGGAAGGTTTTTTTCAATAAGTCTCCCCCATAATAATTTCAGGCCCTTTTTCTTTTTTTTTTCTTTTTCTTTTTCTCGATTTGTTGTTTGTACCTGCCCGACCCTTTTGGGGGTCAGGCAGTCTTGATTTGTGGTCCCCTTTTGGGGTTTTTTTTTCTATTTTGGGCCTTTGACCTTTTAAAATTTTGTCTTTAAGTATTTTTAAATATTTTTTTTCGACACAAGTTTTATGCAGAGTTTTTCAGCATAGTTTTTGTTTTTTTTTCCCCCGTTTAAACTCCATTTTTGGGGTTTGGAAATTAACTTGTTTTTTGGGTTTATATGTGTTTATGAACACTCTGTTTAAAAATCTTTGGGGTGGGGCGCCAATTTGGAGTGAAAAAACCTAAATTTTTGAGTATTTTTGTGGTTTCAAGTGCATCACCCCGGTGATCAAATTGGGAGTACGCATTAGAAAATTTTTGTGACTGAAAATTTTCCGTAGACCTCCAATGGTGCGATTTTTCCAAAAAAAAATATACTTCGTAGAGCTTCATCTCCCAGTCAAATAAACAAAGATATTTCATCTTTAAATTGGCAGACTAAGCTGAAAGCTTGAAACTTTTTTGGCTCGGGGCTCCTTAAAAGCACATGCGGTTATCTATTCGCAACCCGAAAAGGGTGAAAAGGCTAAATGAATCGGAATATTTTGTGTACCTAGAAAAGACCCAAAATTTTCTAACCTGGGGCCCACTTCCCGAGGGGATCTAAACGAAGGAAGAGGAAAATTTTTTGATCTTTCATTTTTTTCCAAACACGTCCCGCAACGCCGGGCCTACGTATTCCCTTTTCAATAAAACA
>NW_023640476.1:5000-11268 GCF_015228065.2 Penaeus monodon | reverse complement strand
CTGTAAGTCTGGTGGGGGTATGTCGAACTTCTCCTTTAATCAGGGTGAGGCAGGCTGTGCCTGCCCCACCTTTTCAACACTTTGGACTGGATAATGGGCAGAGCTACTAGCCAAAGTCAGTGCGGAGCAACACTAGGCAATATTAAGGTCTCGGACCTTGACTTTGCCGACGATGTTGCCATCCTATCTGAGTCCTTGGAGTCACTTGTGACTCTTGATGCATTTAGCAATGAGGCGAAGCCCCTAGGCCTAGAGGTCTCCTGGACCAAGACCAAGATTCAGGACTTTGGGGGCCTGTTAGGGGAACCCGTTCAGTCGATCCATGCTTGCGGCGAGGACGTTGAAGTCACAGAAAGTTTTAGATACCTTGGTAGCGTAGTCCATATCTCTGGGTTGTCAGCCCAGGAAGTCAGTAGATGGATTGGTCTGGCAACAGGAGCCATGAACTCGATCAACAAGAGCGTTTGGAGATGTCGGTACCTATGCAGAAGCACCAAGCTGCGTGTCTTCAAGGCCTTGATACTTCCAGTTTTGCTCTATGGAAGCGAAACCTGGACGCTATCCAGTGCCTTGGAGTCTCGCCTTGATGCCTTTTGTAACAAGTCCCTTCGCCGGATCATGGGGTACAGTTGGCAGGACCACGTGTCCAACGGCGGTTACACCGTGAGACTGGCATGGGACCTGTTACTTGCATAATCCGGGATCGCCAACTTAGGCTATATGGCCACCTAGCTCGCCTCCCTATGGACGACCCTGCCCACCAGGTTGTCTCTCTGCGAGACAACCCTGGGTGGAGGAGACCTGTGGACGTCCTAGGAGATCATGGCTTGGGCAGCTCGACGAGACCTGTCGCGAGGAACTAGAGATGGGCCGTGTGCCTGCCTGGAGACTCGCCTCGAGGGATCCTCGTGGCTGGAAGCGAAGGGTGGATGCGGCCATGCGCCCCGTCGGCGTTAGCCCCTTGATGATGATGCTGATATATATATATATATATATATATATATATATATATATATATATATATAATATTATATAATATATATTGTTACGCGGCCGCTCGTCTCTCTGCCACCAACACAAGCAGGTTAGGCAGACGGCTGTTATCCACAGGGTCGTGAACACTCAACAGCTCCAAGAGACACCAAGCACCACAGCGTCCCAGAACACCATGAGGGGAAACGCCAAGTGGCGAGGCAGGGCACGAAGTAAACACAAAATGACAGTCTTTCCTTTATTTACACAAGTTATTTACCCGTACACTTTTCTATAGGCACAATACAGGGGGGAAACCAGCATGTCACACAGCACAATACAACTTATAACAGGGCAACACCAGGTTTATCTCAGGTCACAAGGGCATACACGAGGTCTTCACAGGAGCAGCACCCCACTGCGTCTCTCGGCTTGTTCCTCCGCTCCTCCGCTCACAGCCAGCTGCGACATGTTTGCCCAGGTCCCTTCATATAAACACATGTTTCGCACAGAGACAAAGACCCACTGGCGTAGCACTATCCCCCCCTATCAAGCAGACGACCCGTCAGCTCTGACATATCTAAACCTGAAACAAACTACATAAAAATTTAAATAAAATTAGTTCTCAGAAAACACAAAAAATCTTTCATCCAGCGCGGCTTTCTTCGCTCTCGCTGGGGTCTCTCTGGAGGAGGTGTGGGCGGTGGTAGATTGGCAGTGGCACCCAGAGGGGTATCTCCTGTCCCAAGACCTGGCTCATGGTCACCATTGACATCTGCTGCATCGCCCTCACCGTCCAAATGCTCGTCCTCATCTCGGTCAGCGTCTGCTACGTCCTCATCGCCGCTACTGGGGCTAACTTCATCTTCTTTTTCACCATGGCCCCAGGAGTAGTAGCTTCCTGGCCCATGGTAACGCCACAGCCGGTCCACGTGGAACAACAGACGGTCGTTTTCGCCCTCTGCGAATTCGATAGGTGACATCAGAGAGGGCCGCTACACCGTGTATGGCCCCTCCCAGGGGGCTCTGTAGCTTCGGCGAGAGCCCTCGCTTCCGACGTGGGTTATGCAGCCACACTCTGTCACCTATGTTGTACCTCACTTCCCTCATGCGCCGGTCATAGGTCTCCTTCATGGCATGGCCGGCTACCTTGAGCTTGCCACACACCCGTCGGTGCACCTCCGCCATGGTTCTCCTGCAGTGCCACTGCATAGCTGGATGTGACAGTTGGCAAGTTCACGTCGGGTGGCCGCCCTGTGGCCAAATCCACTGGTAGCCTGAGCTCACGGCCAAACATGAGTCGGGCAGGTGTGAAGCCTGTTACCTCATGCACAGCAGACCGGTAGGCCATGAGCATGGTGGGCAGCTTGACGTCCCAGTCTTCCTGACTTTTCCTGCAATACTTGGCTAACTGTTGAGCAAGGGTACGGTTAAACCGCTCCACCATACCATCGGACTGTGGATGGAGGGGTGTCTCGTGTCTTGCGCACCCCTAACAGCTCGCAACACTCACGGAACACTCGTGACTCAAACTCACGGCCTTGGTCAGAGTGCAGTTCAGAAGGCACACTAAAACGGGTAATGAATTCATTCACTAACACGCCAGCCACGGTCTCGGCCTCGTGGTTGGGTAGTGCATATGCCTCAGGCCACTTTGAGAAATAGTCCATTACCACACAGATGTATTGGTTTCCTTGTGGCGTGAGAGGCAGCGGACCGGCAATGTCTATTGCCACCCGTTCCATGGGTGCTCCCACACAGTACACCTGTAACGGGGCACGGTTCTTTCTAGCGGAGCCCTTCTTTGCACTGCACACATCACATGCTGTACACCACTCAGACACGTCACTTCTCATGCCCACCCAGTAGAAGCGTTGACGGAGACAGCTCAGGGTCTTTTTCTCGCCCAAGTGGCCACTGGTAACACCGGCATGTAATTCCCTCAGCACGCATGGCTCTGGGTACTACAACTACCCATGTGTCACTGTCCACTTCACTCAACTGCACCCAGCGCTTCACTAACAAACCGCTTTGATCCACTCGTAAAGTTTCCCACTGGTCCACCAGACACTTT
Source organism: Penaeus monodon (assembly GCF_015228065.2). Lineage (NCBI taxonomy): Eukaryota > Metazoa > Arthropoda > Malacostraca > Decapoda > Penaeidae > Penaeus > Penaeus monodon. The sequence goes on along the minus strand of NW_023640476.1, from coordinate 8,222 downwards.
GTGGTGGGGCTCTCCGCAGCCACAGCCTCCCAACTGGGGCGTCCACTGAGAGCCTCAAGCCACTGGACAATGGGAGCAAGGTCAGAGTCCTCACGTGCCTTACGCCACTCATCATCCCCTTTAGTGGCACATTCCAGCACCTGCAGACGGAGGCACACAGGATCAGAGTCCTTCTGGACACAGTGCGAGCAATTAGCCTCACACGGGCGTCGACTCAGGCTGTCAGCGTTGCAATGGACACGACCTGGGCGGTGGACGATGTGGTAGTTCTACTGTTCAAGGCGCCCTAACCATCTTGCCAGCTGACCCTCTGCTACCTTCTGCGACTTCAACCACTGTAGGGCAGCATGGTCAGTCCGGATGGTGAACTCGGCACCGTAGAGGTATGGGTGAAAGTGCTCGAGACTCTTCACCACCGCCAGCAACTCTTTCCTTGTCACACAATAGTTGCGTTCAGGCCTGCTGAACTTGGCACTGTAGTAGGCCACGACATACTCTTTCCCGTCCTTTATCTGTGACAAAACTGCCCCGATGCCTTCCGCACTAGCGTCAGTGTCCAACAGGTAAGGGAGCTTCGGGTCCGGATAGGGCAAGACCGGTGCTTCCACCAGGGCCTTCTTCAGGTTGTCAAATGCAGACTGACACGCCTCGTCCCACTGGAAGCACTCCCCTTTTCGTGTAAGTCGGTGGAGAGGAGCCGCTACACTGGCGAAGTCCTGTACAAAGCGGCGGTAGTATGTGCACAGGCCCAGGTAGCTCCTGACTTCCGCCACATTGGTGGGAACTGGCCACTTCTCCACCACCGCCACCTTCTGTGGGTCGGTGCGCACACCGTCTTGACTGACTACATGCCCCAGAAATGGCACCTCATGCTGGAACATCGAGCATTTTCTTGGGGCTGAGTTTGAGGTTGGCCTTCCTCAACCGCTGTAGTACTTCCTCCAGCCGCTCCAGCTCCTCCTCGAAGGTGCTCCCGAAGACGATGACGTCATCAATGTAGACAAGCGCCGTCTTCCACTGCAGGCCATCCAATACCCTCTCCATCAGACGCTCGAAACAACCAGGGGCATTGCAGAGACCAAAGGGCATGACGTTGAATTGCCACAGGCCTTGCCCGAAGGAAAAGGCAGTCTTTGGCTTGTCCTCTTCCGCCATCTCCACCTGGTGAAAATCCGACTTCAGGTTGAGTGTGGAGAACCACCTGGCCCCCACCAATGCATCGAGTGTGTCATCAATTCTCGGCAATGGGTATGAGTCCTTGATAGTCATGTCATTCAGCGCCCGGTAGTCCACACAGAAGCGTTGTGTGCCGTCCTTTTTCTTCACCAGGACTACCGCTGATGACCATGGACTGTCTGACCGTTCAATCACTCCCTGTGCCGCTAGCTCATTGACAGTGCGCTGCATCTCTTCTCGTCTGGTTGGTGCAATACGTCGGGGGGGGGGGGCTCTTGATGGGCAAACTACTTCCGGTGTTAATGCGGTGCTTCACCAATCCTGTGCGGCCCAGGTCCAAGTCACCCCTGCTAAACACATCTGCATACTGAGACAGGGTGTGACGCATCTTCTCTGTCTGTGCTTCCGTCAGGTTAGCGGCGCTCTGGTGCGCCAAGTCCTCGAGGAAGTCGGGCAACGGCCCCACACCAACCAACTCCTCGCTCCCCGACGACTCTTCTGGACGCTCCACTTCCTCACAAGTGCCCAGCTTTGCACCAGCTGGCACCTTCTGGGCCTTATCGGAGAAGTTGGCTACCAACACTGTAACTAACCCCTCCCCTGGTCCAACAAGGCTCCGCCCAACCGCTACGCCATCAGCCAGCTGCAAGTTTTGGCTGGGCTCCACGAGGCCCTCTACTCCACGCATCACTCTTGACAGTCGACACCGGATTCTAGACTCTGTCCTGGGGGCAAGGTGCAGTCGCTCAGCTGTAACTACCTCTGCACAGCCAACCTCTGGAAGCAAGGGCACCTCTTCACCGTGCACCCTCACCAGCTTCCGTCCAAGGTCGACACACGCCTTACTCTGCGTCAGGTAGTCAAAGCCCAGCAAGCAGTGCTCGTCCAGATCGGCTACATACACCGGCAGCCGCTGCACCGTGCTGCCCACGCCAATACGAGCCTCCACTGGCCCCTTGAGCTGCACACAATGCCCCGTGACACCACACAGTCTCTGTGGTGCGTCTGGAAGTCGCATAGTGGCCAACATATCTGGCGGCACTAGGGTCTTCTCAGCCCCAGTGTCCACTGTCAGGCGGCATGGCTTCCCATCTATTGAGCCCTCCACCTGCATCGTGCTGGTTCGACGGCAGCTTACCCAAGTCGGGGCCCGGGAACCGAGGACGGCTGGGTTTCGGCCCCCTTCTCCAGCCTTTTCCGCCTGTACCACTTCCTTAGCCTTAGGACATGCGCTCGGATGGTGACCATACCTGCCACAGTCCTTGCAGCGCTGCTGGAAGGCATCAGAATCCGTCCGGTTGAGAGGACGTGTTCTCCGCTCCCTCTGACACTGACTACGTCTGTGCCCTACCTCTCCGCAGCCCCAACACAAGCCTTGGAAAGTTCTCGGGCTCACCTTCCTCAATGCTATTTTCTCCACTTTAGCCTTCCGGCCCCGGAGGTCATGGCGGGGCTGAGCAGCTGGCCCTAGGCCACTCGTTGCCTTCAGGAAGGCCTCGAACTCCAAGGCCCTCGCCAGCGCCACCTGCAGGTCCTCAGGGTGTGCCTGCTTGACGTAGATTTGCAGCTGCTGGTCCTGTAAAGCGTCAACAAAGAAATCACGGGCCAGGACCACGATCATCTCTTCCGCAGCCGCAGGGTACGACCTCCTTACCAGCGCCTCCACATCCTGCGCCAGCTGGGACAGTGTCTCGCCACGCTCACGAGTCCGCTTCTTCAAGTGGGCCCGATATACCTCGGCCTGGTGGTGGTGCCCGAAACGGCGTTTCAAAGCCTCTGCCACGCTGGTGTAAGAGGCCTGTTGGGATGCCGGCAGATGCCCCAACACTTCCACCGCGGGGCCCCTTAGCGCTGTTACCAGCTGCAGGGCCTTCTCTTTCTGGCTCCAGCCCTGGGCAGATGCCAGCATTTCAAATTGGGCAACATATGCCTCCAGCCACCTTCCCGTCGTACTCAGCTGGCTTACACCTCACAGAATGTCTGGAGGCCGAGAGGCTGCAGGGTGGAGAACGCGTGCCGTGAACTAACACACCTGGGGGGAGGAAG
>NW_023640475.1:10000-11268 GCF_015228065.2 Penaeus monodon | reverse complement strand
GGGCCCCCCCTTGGGGGAGGGGCACGAAAAGCCAAAACAGGGGGGGCAAGGGGGGCACCAATAAGAAAATCCGTGGCAACAAACAAGGGGGGGGCTCACCGTCCGGTAACGCGTAAGAGCCGAGGCCGAAATTGCATGGGACCGGGCGCGGTACATCTCTTTAATCCGCCCATGCAAAAGCCACACGACCGAGAGGTCATGGTGACTCTCTTGGCATTATCCGGCTTGGCGCCACCCGCTGCGCCCCGTCGACCGCCTTTGCCGGTACGGTCCTTCCTTCGCTCTGAATCGTCCAAGTAAGGACCGATTCACCGCAGGGAGAGAGGGGAGGAGAAGAGAGGAGAGGTCCTTCTTCTTCAGCTGCTCGATGTCCACTGGTTGTTGGTGCATTTGTCGCTTACGTATAATGCTGCTGGATTTTTGTATGTGTTTCTGACGTATTGTGCAAAACTCGGACATTTGATGTCAATATTATGCATTGTAGCCTTTCGGTTTATGTTATTAACGGCATTTGCGGTGTCTACCATCAACACGGCCTCACACTCAGGCTGTTCATAGATGTCCTGCATGGCGTGAATGGCCGCCTCGCATCCTGCCTGCTGGCCTGCACACACCTGCAGGTTGCCGACGGCTAATCTGACGTCGTCCCCGACGACTCCCATGATGGCTTTGCCTATGATTCTTCTCAGGACCTCTTCTATGCCTATGGAGCGACATCCTGGCTTCTTATCCAGGGCAATAAGACAGGCTATGAAGGCTTCGAGGTAGTGGCAATTCTCAGTGGCTAATTTCCTGGCCAGAGCGGCTATGGCTTTGCACAAGTCATTTGCTGCTGTTCCGTACTTGCTTGTGCTCAGGATATTTTTCCACCCATTTGCGTCAAGTCCTGATGGTCCGGCTGCGCCATTGGTGTGAAGTGCATGTTTCCTGATCCTTTCGCTTGTGATACTCTCGAAAATCTCCGGAGGTGGGGGATTATACTCACCATGAAACACCGTCTGCCGCTTCCTTTGCGGGGGATGTTTCTCATTTAGGAGTCGGCGAGTGTCTTCGTTTAACGGTAGAATTCCTGCTGTATCATCAGATGTCAGTGTTCTTATTGCCTTCGAAATCTTTCCCTGTTTCATGAAGCTGGCAAATCTCGTTGATTTATCCATTTTTCTTGGTCTGGCGATCAATTTCCTGTGCCTTTCCTGTAGTTCCTTTGCCTCTTTCAGGAGTCCATGGACGTCCCCTCTCTTCCATTGGTCCATTCTCCTCTTCATTGC
>NW_023640474.1:5000-7500 GCF_015228065.2 Penaeus monodon | reverse complement strand
TTTGTTATTCCTTTACTTTTATTTTATTTTACTGTACAATTGCGGAGTTTTTGTCTGTAATTGTCTTTTATCTTTTTATTATTGTTGTTGTTGCCATACTTTTCATATTCTCTCTCCCCTCTTCTTTATTATCTCTCCTCTTCGCCCTTATCGCTTTCTCGTTCTGCTGCTCCTTCCCTCTTCTAACAAATTATCCATCTATTGACCAGCCAAATATTTCTTTCCCGCCTATTCCTAACACTTATCTTCGTATCTTCGCTTTCGCCTCTCCCCTTCACCAAGCACGCATCGCAAGCACTCCTTTCCCAACAGAGTATTATTACTCAACCTCTCGATTTTCTTCTCTTCACAACTGGCTCTTCCTCTTTCTCGTCTGAACTTGCTTTACTTCTTTACTCTTCGCCCTCTTCCTTCGCCCGTACTCTTCGCTCTCATTCTTCACACTCATCCTTCACTCTCTTCCTTCACCTTTCACTCAACTCTCTCGATAATTTCTTCCTCTCTTCGTAATTGCCTCTTTCTCTCTGAACGCGCTTTACCTCTTTACTCTTCGCTCTCTTCCTTCGCCCTCTTCCTTCACCTTTTCACCGTCTCTACTTCAGCGCACTGAGAAGGCTACACATTACCGACACAAGCCGCATACCGAACAGATACTGACCCTTTTAAGTACCATTTAGCCATGTAAGCAAAGCAGACGTGGACATGTGTGTGTATGTGGCGCACCGAAGCAAAGGCCAAATGTATACACCCTACACTGAATATTATCACAATTAGGGACAAGTAGATAATGTTTGTACGTTTGAATATATTAATTTTGGGGGTCACAACAGGGGGTACGGCAAATCACAAGAGTGGTATGTTATGGAATTATAAATACAGCATGTATAAAAAATACAATGTTGGTGTTTTGACCCTACCAGAATGTGTATAGGAATAAAAATAGATAGATATATGAGGAAGAGTAGTAGATGAATATGAATATAGAGAGGATATAATGATAAAGTAATATAGGTAAGATGGAAGAGAGATAATAGATATAGTAATAGATATATAATGAGAGAGACTAGTAGGAGAGATAGAGAGATATGAGTAGATAGATAGAACAGATAGATGATAAGTAGAGAAATAATGAGAGAGATATATAGAGAGAAGAGAAGAGAGGATATAGATATAGAGAGAAGTAAAGTAAAAAGATAAAAGAGAATTTTAAAAAAATTTTTTTAAAAAAAAAAAAAAAAAAAATTTTTAAAAAAAAAAAAAAAAAAAAAAAAAAAAAAAAAAAAAAAAAAAAAAAAAAAAAAAAAAAAATAATAAAATGAGAGAGAAGAGAAGAGAGAAAGAGATACAGGAGATAGAGATAAGAGAGAGAGAGTATAGTGAGAGTATAGAGAGAGTAGATATATAGAGAGGGAGGAAGAAGAGAGAGAGATAAGAGAGAAAAGATATAGATAGAGAAAGAATAGAGAATATGTAAAGATAAATAATAGATATATAGAGAGAGAGAAGATATATAGGAAGAAAGAGATAATATATAGATATATAAAATTTAAAGATAATGTAATAGAAGAATAGATAGAATATATATAAAGAAAAGTATAGAGAGATAGAATGTAGTATAGACGAGAGAGATATGAGAAAGATAATAAAAAGAGTAGATAGAGAAGAGTAGATATAATAAGAGAGATATATATATATAGAAAGAATGAGAGAATATATAGATAATATATATAATATAGAATTAGAATATATATAGTATGATAATTATATATATATATATATAGTATGGATAGATATAAGATAAGAAAGATAGATATATAGTATATATATAAGATGAGAGAGATATAGAGAGTAGAGAGGAAATAGATATGTAGATAGTGATAGGAAGAGAGAAAATATATTAAGAATAAGAATTAAGAATAAGATAGATGAGATAATATATATATAGTAATAAGATAGAAATATATATATAGAATATAATATAAGAATATATAAGATAGATATATATATATATAATATATATATATATATATAATATAGAATATATATATATATGTAATACAATATATAGATAGATATATATATATATATTTATATATATATATATATATAATATAGGTATATATAGATAATATATTATATATGTATATATAATATATATATATATCTATATATACATAAATATAATATATATATAGATATAGTATATATATATTATATATATAGTATACATATATATATATTATATATATATATATCTATATTATATATATATATATATATATATATATATATTATATATAATATTATAAATATATATATATAATATATTATATATATATTATATATTTATATATATTATATATATTATAAAATATATATATATATATATATATATAATGATATATGTATATATATATATGATAATATATATATATATATATATATATATATATATATATATATATATATATATATATATATATATATATATACATATATA
>NW_023640473.1:0-11270 GCF_015228065.2 Penaeus monodon | reverse complement strand
TATCTGTGTATGATTTCCCCGGTATGTAATTATTACTGAAGGTGAATATGTGTACATGTAGGAGATGAAAGCTGAATAAATAATATTTCTAAAGATATTTTATTTTTATTGGAATAATGATAAATTATCTACCTCTAAAACTATCTGTCTGTAAAACTGCTATAGTTTGTAGATTTCACTGATATAACACAAATCTAGTTGCTTAATAAATTAATAAATAAAAAATGTTTTATTTTTCTATTATTTTAAATTACTTTGATAACCTGGTTGCTGAGAGCATTAGTGAATAAAATTGCAGAAAGAAAAAACCAACTTCACAATGAGGATGAATATTTAACTGAGGGTATGCAGTCACAAAGGACCAAGCAAAAAGTTAAGTAAACTGAAAAAAATGTAATTTTTTCTACATATCTTAAGATACCCAAAGACAGTCATTGTTTTTAAAGGTTAATAAAGAGCATTCTTCCAATGAAATCAAAACAGAAAAACAGAACCCTGTACTTTAGTGATAATTATAATATAACAGTATCTTTTTCAGCAAGCCAACTTATTATAAACTAAAATAGATATATAAGGATCTGTTTATATGTTATGTTTGCATTGCATTCTTTTGAGAAAAGCCACACAGTAACATCGGCATCCTTTACAATTTCAAAAATGCTTAACTACTTTTGTGGGAGTAGCAATAAGACACTTCAGATAGATATATCAACTTATCTCTCTCTCTTCTCTCTCTTTCTCTCTCTCTCTTTCTCTCTCTCTCTCTCTTTTCTCTCTCTTCTCTCTTCCTTTCTCCTCTCTCTTCTCTCTCTCTCCCTCTCCCCTCTCTCTCATCCCCCCCCCTCCCTCCCCCCCTCTCCCCTCCCTCCCTCCCCTCTCTCCCTCCCTCTCCCTCTCACCTCCTCTCCTCTCTCCCTTCTCTCTCCCTCCCTTCCCTTCCCTCTCCCTCTCATTATGATTTTTACATACTATAATTTTATTTATGCTGTTATTTCTCTTGTACAAGTGGTTTTATAATTTGTGTTATCAGTCTTGTGTTAGGTGATTAATGCATTTAGGTTATTTCTGAATCATCACTGGAAAATCTGGACTACTTCTTGAATCCATATGTTTTTTAAGCTGTAGCAATCATGAACAATAAGGTTTAACAAGTGTAACCCTTATAGTTTCTAGGGAATTCCTGTATGTATTTATATAGATGCAGTCACATCACCAACACACAACTCATAGCACTTTTTTTTTTTTTTATCATTATACACTTTTTCATCTCTTTTCTTACTTACTTAATCACACATACCACATACCAGCCTTATGTACATTAAAATTGAAAGTTGTGATTGATTCATGCTTTGTATTTTCAGATACAGTAAAAAAAAAAAAAAAAAAATGTGGCAGCGGCCAGCTCTTGCACTTCTCTATTTGGCGATAGTTGTCGTTGTGACATGGATGGTGGAAATGGTGTTTTGGTGGGATGCTGGATACACATCATACCAGGTAATTCAGATGCGTTTAACTTTCTCAGTTCAGAAGAAAAGTATTTCCTGATTTATGTTTACTCTTCAGCAGGAAGTATGTATTGTTAAAGGTTATATTAATTAGTCATGAATGTCAGTAAAGAAAATGTACAATATAGCTCTACCTTTATAATTGTACTCGATAATAGTATGCAGAATTTTTGTGTGTGTGTGTGTGTGTGTGATGTGTGTGGTGTGTGTGTGTGTGTTGTGTGTGTGTTTGTGCTGGTAATGATAATTTCTTTTATTATAAGACAGTATATGTTTGCAGATTGTAAATCCACTAAGAAATTTATCAGTATCACAGTTACGCAGTCTGCTTGAAATTCGAGGCATCCAGCACACAGCACTCTTAGAGAAATCAGAAATTGTAAACCTTCTGCAACAGTAGGTACGAATTTTCCTCTCAATCTATAGCAATTCTTTTCTCCAGAAATCCACCATCATCATCAAGTTGAACACATCTTTTCAAATGTAAAAAAAAAATCATTTAAAATTATTGTAATTGTGCAAATGATACTCAAAATAGGTATCACGTGAAGAATGTGCAGCTCTGGCATTCATTGTGCACAACTCAGGGTTCTGATTGATGATTGCAATGCAGTTCGAAGTCTGATGTGTGATATATTATAAAAAGAAAGAAATAATCACACATTTAGAAACTGAGGCATACTTTTTTTTTTTTTTTTTCTGGGGGGGGGGAGTTGAATGTTTTTCTTTCTTTCTTTCTTTTCTTCCTTTTTTCTTTTTCTTTTCTTTTTTCCCATTATTATATAACTAGATTTTAGGGTTACAGGTCTTAGTGTTTTAATGCATGTACAAATGGTTTTCTTAATAGGTAATCCATGAGAAAGTAGTGTTTGGATATAGCAAGTATTTATCATAAAGTGAAAAGTGTTTTTATGTTGGTGTTCCTTAAGCCCGGTCCAGATGGAGAACTTTTAGAGAAAAAGAGGATACTAAGAAACAGGTCCAATAGAGTTATCAGGAAGATGAATATCATGAACAAGTTAGTATAATTCTACTCAAAAGTTGTTTTTTGGCATTCTAAAAATTGCCACCACCACACTCACACACACCACACACCACTCACACTCAAACACTCTCAGATATTTCTCTTATTTGTTCACTCCTCTCTTTTTGTTGTAGGTTTATGAAGAGAAGAGTCTTTAGGCTTGTTGAGTGTAGTTCGGCGAGGGTCAGTAACAAGGCCCCCTCTCGGGATGACCGTTCTGGCGTATCATGGCACCCACGCTGCAGGCTCTCCAGATCAGCAGTGCCCGTATCAGCTGCCAGTTTGATCGTAGGTGAGTATGAATACTTGCTGTTTTGTTTATGTTTAGATTTATACAGGTTAATATATTCAGAGAAAAGTATGATAATTTTCACTTATGATACATTCTTTTTTCAGTTTTTTTTCTATAGTTACTCGCGTATTTAGCTTTTAACAAACTGTAACATAAGAAGTTTTCATCAGTAAGTGATGAAAACATTATCTGTGTTGAACCAATACTAATCAATTTTGAAAGATAGAGTGTGATAGGGGAGATGCAAACAACAAACCGTAAGCAGTTTAAAGTCTACAATATGACCCACAAAATTTGTACTGACAAAAATAGTATGTGAACTTGTATATTATATGAAAACTATTATTGCTCTTTACTTTTAGATTTCGTGCACGGCAAGGCTGGAGTCACTGTAAAAGGCTATCATCCGTAGTACAATGGTGAAACAGAGGGTAGTTATACTTGTTAAACGGCTGACTCTTTATTTCGGAGAGTGATACCACGCAGAATAAAACACACAAGACATGTCTAGTTAAATCGGCCGCGTGGAGGTCACGGTCAGGCTGCCGGGAGAGAGGCGGAGCGACCTTAGGCGTGGTAGCTAGCACGAACTCCCGGTCAAAACGAGGTCAGATATAAAATGGACCTCCGCCCTCGCTGAAGCGGGTGGTTCTTATTTGGGACATTGGATCCACGTGGAAAACAGCCACGTGGATTCAACTGGTAACCGAAATAGAATTATCCACATCCTGAACAGAAATAGAATATCAACTATTATTATTGCTCGGCAATACTCGCGCCTCGCCCTCGAGGCGCCTTAAAGGGTGACCTAACTTGGCTGGTCGTCTCGTTCTCGTGCGCTTGTTCTGGTTCAACTTCGTCGGGCTTCGTCCATGGTTGTCCTCATCTCCTGTCCCTGGTGTAATCCGCTCGTGCTCCCCGATGTTCACAGTCCTCGAAGTCTCGACACAGGTCCTCTTGACTTCAAAGGATCGTCCTGACCTCCTCGTAGTCCTGGCCCAGGGCCTAACTCCCCCCCGGTGGCGTCCTCGTCCACACGTCCTCACAGATCTCGTCCAGGCCTCTCGCGTCCACCCGTCCTCGTAAATCTTCATCCGGATCTACGGGCGTCGGGGCAGGGCGGCAATATCGGGGCGGCTGATATCTGCGTTCCGAGCTACTGGAGTTGACAGGATCTGCAGGCGCGCCAGGCACAGCATTCTGGGGACGACTGGTAGCTGCGGCAAAGGTTGGTTCGCTGGATCTACGGGGAGTCTGGCAGGCAACGCCCGTTCCACTACACTGGGACGGTTAAACACATTTCTGACGAAAATCTGGTCTGTGGGGTCCTATGCGATCTCTATTGACGTCCTTTCTCACAGCTCCAAGGGTCCTCCTTGGTGCCGTGTCGGTCCGACGCCCAAACATAAGTAGGGGAGCCAGATCATACAGTAAGGGCCAGAGTAAGAGAAAAAAGAAAGGCAACAGAGAAGATGCGCGGTGGTAATTACCACTAGCCAGTTATTAATAACAATTTACGGTTTTTAAGTTGGTTTTAACTTAATGCGTCTTTTTCATTTGATGCTTTTTATTGTTCACAAGGTAAAGAGAAAATAGAAGAGGGAGATGCAGTGCGGTCCGCATAGACCTATGTGAAATACCAACCATCTCGATAGATAGAGAGTAGATAGGGAACGACATCGGCGATCCGCGAAGATCTATTTGCAACCATAGTCGTACACAGATAAGAAATAGAGTACGGTATTTATGTATGAACCACTCGTCACAAAAGACCAAAATTGCGGGCTAAAAGAGATAAATCTTTACGCGGCACTAAGGACAATGAAAAAAGGTCAGTGTCTTTTATCTGTGGTGTGAGTGAGCTGAAGGTGGGATGTAATATGCGTGTGTAGAGTGACAGCTATCGTTAATGAGAGGAAGCGAGAGTGACCTCACACAGAGAATGGAATCACAAACCACGAATATTAGCGTTCACCTATCATAAAACTGAAGTTAATTAGCAATGCTAGCATTAAGATATTTCAACTACCACATTGAATTCAAAACATAAATGATATGCGACAGAATTACGATGAATGAATGGTGACATGAAAAAGTATTCCGCAAATTTTTATCAAGAAATTCTTCTCGGGTCCAGAAATCTGAACTGCGAGTACATGTTCTAGCTTTGCCACATCAGAACTTCAATAAAACTCAATAACGGGGATCCTATACCCAAATGCCGTATATGACTGAAGCGACTCGAGCAGAATCAATATCCTGATCTCTTCTGCGTATCTGTAATGGGGCGCTCGCAAATTCCGAAGGATATATAAAATTTTCACAAAATCACAACAAAACTTGGGGGTACCCAAAAAATGCAAGCGGACTTGAGAGTGGTGGAATGGGTGTGATTAATAGCGAATAATGATTTTAGGCTTAAACCATAGTCCTACATTAAGAACGGACATACCGGGGTCACACTGATCAAAAGGTGCCGAACGAATAACTTATTGCACTACCTTCGAACGACGGAGCGTCAGATCTATTAGGCGTTTAACGAACCCCGGGTAATAGCGGGCAATCCTGTGCACTCTGATAAGGGGAAGATCATACGCTATATCCAAATAATACAATTTTGTTACCTGCCTTCGCTCTAGCGCCGATAGAACGTGTCACCAAAAAGCAATGTAACAATGATATGTTTGCTTCCAAATTAGAGGGAACAGTGGTCATCTGACCGCTACATCCGCGCCACCACCGCGGACCCACCGCGAGGTTAGAACGAGATAAAATTAAAATGGTATTCAGTGATAAGATAAAATCACGAATGGTTTAAAGTCGTTCAGGATGAAACAATATAAAATCTTAAAAAACGGAGAAAAAACAATTAATTACTGTTACTAACGAACGATATTCATGTTTATTGATCACATACTCGATCGCACGGAAATGTGATCTGAGTGAAGAATAGTGGAGAACGGCATTTGATGTCATTAGCACCTTTTAACCCAACAAAAAAACAACGGCTAACACATGTATGGGAGAAGAAGGAAAAAGAAATAAGAAAGGGCCCAAAACGTGTACTTACGTGTTTTTTTTTTTTTTTCTTACCATGTCTGAAGCGGTCCCGAGCGGATTTTCTTCGGAGATTTGCGTTCCTGCTGCGAGCCGGAAGACGCAGCGCACCCTGCAACCAGATTGTAAAAGGCATGCGTATCTAGTACATGGCTGACAGGACGAAAAACACACGTAAAGGGGTGAACGCACGCTACAGACGACGCTACGGGAATTGTCTAAAGGGTCCAACGCGCGCGGGAGGACCACGGTGTCGGGGCAGCCCGACCGGAGGGAGGCGAGGGCGAGCTGCTTAGGCGCGCTAGTAGCTGGCTACGTACTCCCCGGTTCCAAACGTGGTCGATATAAAATGGACCTCCGCCCTCGCTGAGCGGGTGGTTCTTATTTGGGCATTTGGATCCACGTGGAAAACAGCACGTGGTCCATGGTAACCGAAAAAGAATTATCCACATCTGTAACAGAAATAGTAATATCCACATATTATAGTCACCACAACTGGTACTGGTGCTACGACCAAGGAACAGGAAACATGCAGAGAGTTGGAATCAATGGCCAGACAGCAGAAGAGAGCAAAATTGTGTTAGCATCAACAACCACATCCTCACTGCTGCTTCAGTTCTTTCATGGCTTCATAGCCAAATACAGTCACGAATTCAGTTGTTAATTGCTTGACACAGCTTGAAGAAATTTGGTTCAATACCACAGGCTGTCAGTAATAGAAAAGGTAATGCAGAAAAAGTTTGAGGTTTAGCATGCGCTTACCCCTGCCACTGTGAAGTATGAAACCCTTATTTTTGGTAAAGGTAGGCCGGCTAGCATTTTGCTTTTGTTCATTAAGTATATTTAAAAGCTTTGAGAGTAAATATAAGTATTGACTTTGTATTCACTACCTAGACACAAAGGCCTTTATAAACTTGTTTCATCAAAAATTATTACTGTTATGACAGAAGATAAACAAGTTTTGACCAGTGTAGAAAAAAAAAGTAGAAAATAATACTTTGCTTCGCTTTTACCCAGTCTTCCCTTCTCCACTTGATAGTGAGATAGATAGCCATTACTTTGTTGATTTATCATTATACATGTATAAAAATGGAACTACTACTTTCTCCAACTCTTTTTCCATTTTAGCTATTAATGTTTTCGCTCTGTTTCACAAGATTGGGTCTAAAGATTTGTTTATTTATGACAGAATCCAACGTTGGTTATATCTCGGAGTTGTTGAACCAACCATATGATGAGAAACTCTTGGTCTCCGGACTGTCAACTCGAATTAGCTTGCATCTTTCACTGTCAAGTATGAAGAAAAGGACAAGTAGTGTTTTTCTTTCTTTTCTTCTTTGGTGCATCTATCCAATTTTCTTGGGTGTAGGAAATTAGATTTTGGCAAAGATCTATACTGGAAGAAATAGAAATAGGAATTTGTGTTCATATAGTAGAATATGTTAACTCTCCTTTCCTTGAAACGTTTATAGGCAGAACCCATTTTAACATTTGCTTTGCTTTAGCCAATGAAGATGAGAGTATGAAAAACTGAATACTTATTTGATTGGTAGATGAATGGACATCTGTCAGTCTCTACACCTCACGTCTCTCCTCTCTTTATTTATTTTACTTACATACAGTAATTATTATTGATTCTCTCATATTTTCCAGGTTTCCCAGTTGCTTAAAAGGACAGGTCTGACTGGAATACCAAATATAGCTGTTGTCACAGCAGGAGGAACTTCTTATGGCAAGCAGAAGGGAGAGTCGCTCACAACACTGCCCTTGAATTCCTACATGTGTACTCTACAGCCTCAAATGAATGATGTCTTTTTAGTATCACTTGTGCTGGCCAATGCCTTAGCAGTTGCTGATATATTTAATGTGTTTGATGTCCGGGTGAGAGCATGGAAACATGCCATTCGCACTCTGATACGAATGCTTGTATACAACATATTTGTTTTTTGTTTTGGCTTGCTTTTTTACTGCAATTCTCAAGTTTCCATTAGCTAATATTTTTCTTGAATCTGGGTTATGGTTGATCTTCTATTTAAACTCTACTTGGCTTTTTGCTCAGCTAAGATACCATTGGCTTATGATCGCAAGGCATCCCATCATATTTTGGATGTCAGTGCACAATTTTGGCATCATCGTCATCTTGAGGAGGGTCATCTCAAGAAGGGAAAGTGAACCAGCTGATATGGATTCCAATTGGTGGTCAATATTCTCAATGGATTCCTATTTGGTTGACGTTCTTTTTCCGTCCCATGGCATCACTGTCTCGCCAGGCCATCTCAGGATTTAGTCTGGAGAGGGCATGGAGCTCCTCATAGAGCGATTAGCCACACCAGACTTGTGGCTACATCCTGTTATACCAAATGGTTATATGAAGGATTTGCCAACATGGAGGTATGATGGGTGGGGCAACGAGGAAGACCTAAAATCAGAAAGTGAAACGGATATTGATAGCGTCAGTGATAATGAAAATGACATTCTGCTAGACATACATGCCTGTTGTCAAGATGAAAATTGTAGGCTATGTGAGCTTTGGACTACAGTGAAGGAAATATATGTCTGTCATCGATGTGCAATCTTGAAAAGGAAATTGGAGAGGCAGTACTTGAGGTACAGAAAAATCAGTGACAGCGTCTTCAAACATTACATATGAAAAGTTATTAAAAGTTTGTGAAAATTGTTCAAAACAAAGAAACAAAATGCAGCACTCATTCCCAACAGAGTGATTCATTGAAGGATGTATGGCTGCTTTCAACCTCAGAGTCTGACAGAATTAAAATGGACAGCACCATCATATGCAATAGAAAGTCGGGTATGTGCAATATGCCTAGGAAGATACCGATGGTCAGCAGTTTTGTGTGGCCTCCATGTGGACACACTACCACCACTCTTGCATTACAGAGTGGTTATTAAAAGATAACTACCATTGTCCAACCTGCCGTTGGCCATCATATAAAATAAACCAGCTAATACTACGCATGAGCATGAAGAATAAACAGCAAATAAAGTGTGATCTGATGGAATATTCTTGGTAATATTTTATAGTTGATATTATAAGGATGATATTATTCTAGAACATATACATGAATTGTCAGTTATAAATACCAAGCATGATATTACTACATTTATGGGTTTTCAAGGGCCCAGAGTTTCCTTAGGTTAAATTTGTTGTCTTACAGTTGTTCATGTTTCTGGAAGACCCTCACATTTATCCTAAGAAAACATGTATGTGATTAATGTTTCTTTTGATTTTTTCTCGAAACAATAAAAATCTCTAAAAAAAAGTATAATTATAATGATGATAATGATAATATAATGATGATGATAATATTTAGCCTCGGTAATTCTGAAGCAGAACTGAAATGTGATTCTTTATTCTTTCTTTTCCTCTTTTTTCTTTTCTTTTGTTCAGGCTCATGAAATGAGCTGCATTATTTCATATTTTTCTTATTTCTGAAATTAGAATTGAAGTAAAGGAAGCATAGAGATATATAAATATATAATCATCATGTTATAAAATAAAAAAAAAACAGTTGCTTACGCTTCTTGTGATATATGCAGACATTATTAATTACTTATAAAACATGAAAATTGATAATTCAAAATGAACTTGATAGAGGGAAAGATTTTTTTTTTTTAATTCTGACTAATCGTTCTGGAGATTTTTTCATTCCAACTATGTGGTATTAACTATGTGATATATGATATTGTAATGGTAAAATGCTGCTTGAAGAAAGTGTATGAACCTTTCTTGGTTAGCTGTGTCACCTTAGTTGGCAAAAGTCAGCCAAGATGTAACTGAATTAATACTGTGATGCTATTTATTGTTAATGGATTTATTGTAACACAAAAATATACAAATAATTACTAAAATAAATCTTTTGTTTTTTAACTTTTTTTCTCTGTGTGCATCCTTTTGGGTGGGTGTGAAGTGATGGTGTGGTAGCCTAGATAAGTACTGTACATGCCTTCTCACTTACATCTGACTAGCCTGAAACCAAAAGGGAGTAGCTGTGCAAAAACCTGCCTGCTCATAGCCTCTCCATCATCAAGACTTCTGCAGTACCCCTCCTAGCCACCCATGGAAACTAGGTACCTTGCAGTCCTAGGCTGAACTGTGGGGGCTCTTGGAGTAGCAAGAGGCCCTAAAGGTATGGGGTCATGCCCTACTGGCGTGTGGAGGGGGCCTTTCCAGTCTGCCACCCCAAGAGAACCCAATTGGCAGTGAAGTATATAGATGTTAGTGTTGGGGGTAGAGTAAGCGTCCTTTCCACCCAGTAAGTAAGGCAGGCTGTGGGTCCCGCTGGGACTCAGACTGGGAGCTTGGGTTACCCGTCTGCTTCCCAGTGGCCTCCTACTGATGTTTGTAAACTTGACATGAAAGAGATGCTTTACTCCAAACTCATCTATAATAGACAGCAGTCCTCAGCAAGGTATTTGAAATTTTTAGGGTGATTTCAATGCATTACCTGGCTGCAGTAGAGCTGTCTATAAGATGTCTGTTCGGTCCTCATGGCTCAGGAGCTGATGCCGGCAGTGAGAATAGCCTCCTTATCTAGGACTTTTCAAGGTCCCAGAAATTGGGGATTTCATGCCTTGGTACCTGCGCCTTGACCTGCATGTTGGACATGGTACAGGGATGTGGGTAATGTGGCCAAGGAGATGGACCATGTCCTCATTAGCACTGTTGGGCAATCCTCTAGAACTGCAGGTTATATCAAAGTGCAGAATTCTGTGGTACTGATCATAGATTAGTAGTGGCTACCTTTTGAGTCCACTTTAAAATTCCCCCCCCCCCCCACACACACACATATTGCATATCATGTAACTACACTGTTATATAACAGCATCTTTATTGTCGGGAGTTACCCAATAGTTTTTCAAAAAACTGTTTCTCATGTCCCCTGTGAGAATTACTCACAGACTGCACGAAGATAATGATGTGAAAGTCATAAAAAATACAGACACAACTAAAGTGGATCAAAGAAAAATAAGTAAATGAAAAGTATATATATATATATATATATAATTGAGGCCGCGGTGGCCAAGTGGTTAGAGCGTCAGACTCAAGACTGTCAGGACGGGAATCTGAGTTCGAGGGTTCGAGTCACCGGCCGGCGCGTTGTTCCCTTGGGCAAGGAACTTCACCTCGATTACCTGCCTAGCCACTGGGTGGGCAAGCCAGCCCAAGTCAGTGCCAGTCCCAGAAACCCGGTAACAGAGATGGTGACTCGATAAAAACACAGGGCGGAAGGCAACGGCAAACCACCGCTCTAAATTGCCAAGAAAATCATGGAAATCCATGATCGCCAACGTCCCTTGTAGGACAGGGCACTTGAAAAAAAATAATAAATAATATATATATATATTCGCGTGTGCGTGTAGTGTGTCGGGG
>NW_023640472.1:0-11271 GCF_015228065.2 Penaeus monodon | reverse complement strand
ATTTTTAATATTACCTTTTATATTTCACATTTGCATATTATCAATCAATTTTATATTATTATAATTATGATTTATAATATATTTTTATTTTTAATACAACAAACTATAAATAAAATCAAAAAAAAATATAAGATTTTATAATAAATATTAAACCATATTTATATTTTATTTTATTTTATACGTTAAATTTTTTTGCAATATACTAATAAATAAATAATAATATAACTAATAAAAAAAATAATAAAATTATAAATAAATTTATATTAATTATAATTTTTTTTATTTAACATTTTATATATTGGTTTAATTATATTATATAATGTATATATACAAAATATAATAATAAATAATATGAATAATATAATAACCCATATAATAAAATTTAATAATAATAAAAATTTAAAAATAATAATTATTAAAATAATATAATTATTATATTTATTATTTTTATCAAATGTTATCAAAATTTCTTTTCTCATTTTATCCTAAAATTATTGTAAATATTAATACATTTTGGTAAATTATTAATTATTACCCTAATAATTGAAAATATCAAAAATAAAACTATTTTGGTTACATTAAAAGTAAATATTTATAAAAAAAATAATAATATTCATTAAGTAATAATAATAATATAATATAAATAATAAAAATCCTTTATTTATATAATATTACAATTTTTTATTATCATCATTTATCATATTAGATTTATTCAATATTATCATTATATAATCATTATTATATATTAATCATCATCATTAATCAAATATTATATTATATCATATATACAATTATCATATCTTATTCAATTATTTATTTTATATTATTTTTTAATATTATATATTATTAATATAATTTTAATTAATAACAAACATAATAATAATACATAATAAATATAATAATTTAATTATTATTATTTAATTATTTTTTTTATTTATATTTATTTTATTATAATTATTTTTTTATACATATAAATTTTCAAATATAAATAATAAAAATAATTAATATAAATAATATAACAATATATATTTATATAATTATATATTATATTATATATAATTTAATTATATTTAATATTAATACATTATATATATTATTATTATTTACCCTAATATTAAATTAATAATAATAATAATTATATATAATATTAAAAATATTAATATAATAATTTAATAGAATAATATAATAATAATATTAATTATAATATAATAAAATTTATAAATTTTATAATCATTATAAAATTCTATTATTTCAATTTTATATCATATTTCATATTAATACATTATGTAATTATATTATTATACTAATAATTCAATTATAATAATCTTAAAAAATTATTTTGAGTATCAAATCTATTTTTGCTAATTTAAACGCTATTAATATTAGAATATAATTATTATAAATTTTTAATAATATTGAACAATTCTTATATTTATCTTCATAATTATTATCATTTTATTATTATTATACATAATAATATAAATATAATATCAAAATAATTAATAAATTAATATATAATATATTATATTATACATATTATTATTTATAATTAATTTCATATCTATAAGTTAATAATATATAATTTCAAAATAATAATATATTATACAATAATTAAATATAATATATGAATATAATAACAATAATGCAGAATTATACTAAAATTTCTTTTATTAATTTTAATTCATATTTAATCATTGTATTTATATAATATTTTATATATTGACAAATCAATGAAATATTATCATGAATAATCAAAATATAATTATATTACATTATCAATATGAATTTTACTTATTAATATTATAAATTCTTATTATTTATCATATTAATTATTATCAATATATATTATATTTCATACAATAATAGATATTATATAATAATTATATATAATTTTTTTAATTATAATTAATGAATATTAATATATAATATTAAAAATAATATATAAATAATATATAATTATAATTTAATTATATATTATTTTTATATTAATAATTTGTAAATTATAATGAATAATACTATATAATAATTGCAAATCAAATATATAATACTATAATAAATATCAATGGATTATCTCCAAATTTTTTCTTTAATATTTGCAAATCGATTTGATATGTTATATTATTACCTTTTTTCATATATGGAACAAATCTAATTATCATCATATATCATATAATATTATATTTTCCATTTTCATCATTTATCGATTATCATCATCATTATCTTTAATTGAAATTATATATTATTATTTTATATTATGCAATTATTGAGTTAATAAATATTTTGCATATCTATACAAACAATAATATATAACATTATAATAACATAATAATTTTATCATTATTATTTTATCATTATTATATAATTATTATTAATTATACTGTTTAATAATATTTTTACATAACTACATAAATAATATAATAAAAATAAATAAATATTAAAACAATATTATACATATATATTATTTATTATTATTATTATTATTTTTTATTATATAATAATTTTATTGGCAATATAATACAATATTAAAATAATAATAATATAATATATAAAATAATAAAATATAATAATATTATATTAATATATAATTATATATGTAATATAATAATAATAATAGATATAATGAAACTATTAAAAATTAAAAATAATAATTTTAATAATATTCAGATGTTATCAAAATTCTCTTTATTCTCAACGTTTATCATCTTATTGTTATGATTAATAACAAGTTCTGGTATTATTATCATTATACCCTACTTAATTGCCGAATAACCAAATGAATCGAAAAAACGTCATTTTGAGTATACTTTCAAGGCTATATGTTCGCTAGATTTTTGCCGCTTTTTTTTTTCGACTTTTGGGAATGTTTTTCTTATACTTTTTTATATTATATATGGACACCAATTCCTCTTATTATCATCCATCGTTATCCATGATTATCAGCATTTATGTATCGTTATCATCATCATTATCATCACTTATCCATCATTAATCATCATCATTATCATCATTATTGCAATTATTATAGCATCATTATTGCAATTGTTATCATTATTATTGCAATTTTGGTTTTATAGTATGAATATTTTGCAATAATACCTAATAACCCCACATACTAATAGTAATAACAATAATAATAACGAATAATAACGATTTTATAATAATTTTTATATCATTATCTTAATTATTATCGTTATTACTGTAATTATTACTGTTAGAATTTAATTTTTTTGCAATTAATACTACCAGTAACAAATATAATAATATATCATAACGCATATAATGCCTAATAAACATATTATAACCACTGTCATTATTATTATTATACTTATACTATTATTATTTATTGTTATTATTACAGATTAATAATTTTTTGGCAATTAACTATAATTAAGATATAGTATAATATAATCGATAATAATACTATAATAATAATAATAATAATAATAATAATATAATAATAATAATAATAATATAATGATCATAATAATAATAATAAGTTTTAATATATTCAAATGTTATCAAAATTCTCTTTATTCTCACTTTTATCATCATTATTTGTTATGATTAATACATTTCTGGTATGTATTGCTTATTACCCTAATAATTGCCGAAATCACCAAGAAATCGAAAAACGTCATTTTTGGAGTATACTCTCAAAGAGGCTATTTTCGCCTAGATTTTGCCGCTTTTTTTTTCGACTTTTGGGAGATGTTTTTCTTAATACCCTTTTTATATTATATATGGACACATTCCTCTTATTATCATCATCGTATCATGATTATCATCATTATTATCGTTATCATCATCATTATCATCATTATCATCATTATATCATCATTTAATCATCATTATTGCAATTATTTCATCATTATTGCAATTGTTATCATTATTATTGCAATTATTGGAGTGATATATAATTTTTGCATATATAATAAGCCGCCAACAATAATAATAGTAATACCATAATAATAACAATAATAACGATTTTATAATAATTATTTATATCTTATCTAATTAGTATCGTTATTACTGTAAATTATTACTGTTATAATAATTTTTTGCAATTATACTACCATTACACAATATAATAATGATAAAGAATAATAATGCTAAAACATATATAACCACTAGCTATTTATTTTATACTTATACTTTTATTTTATTGTTATTAATTACAGATAAATAGATTTTTTTGGCAATTTATACTATAATTAAGATAATATTAATAATAATATAATAATATAATATAATAATAATAATAATCATATAATAATAATAATATAATATAATACTAATGATAATAGAATAATCATAATTTAATAATATTCAAATGTTATCAATTCTCTTTATTCTCATCTTTTATCATCATTATTGGTTATGATTATCATTCTGGTATTGTTATCATTATTACCCTAATATTGCCGAAATCACCAAAGAAATCGAAAAAACGTCATTTTGGGAGTATACTTCAAAAGGCTATATTTCGCTAGATTTTTGCCGCTTTTTTTCGACTTTTGGGAATGTTTTTCTTATACCTTTTTTATATTTATATATGGACAAACAATCTCCTTCTTATTATCATCATCGTTTATCATGAGTATCATCTTATTATCGTTATCATCAATCATTATCATCATATCATCATTTCATCACAGTATCATCATTATTGGCAATTATTAACATCATTATTTTTTTGGCCCAAATTGGTTATCATTATATTGCAATTGGATTGGAGTTATCAGTATGCTTTTTTGCAATAATACTAATAACACAACAAATATAATAGTCAATAACAATAATAATAGCAATAATAACGATTTATAATAATTATTTATATCATTATCTTTATTAGTATCGTTATTACTTAATTATTCTGTTTAATAATTAATTTTTTGCAATTATACTACCAGTAACAATAATTACTAATGATAATAATAACAATAACAAGCTCATAAACATATTATATACCACTAGCATTATTATTATTATACTGTATAGGACTTTTATTATATTTGTTATTATTCAGACTATAATAGATTTTTTGGCATTATACTATAATTAGATAATAGTAATATTATAATAATAATCTAATAATAATCATAATAATAATAATATAATAATAATAATAATTAATACTACTAATCATAATAATTATAATAATATAATAAGTAATTTTATTAATTTCAATGTTATCACAATTCTCTTTATTCTCACTTTTATCATCATTATTGTTATGATTAATACATTCTGGTAATTATTATCATTATTACCCTAATAATTGCGAATCACCAAAAATCGAAAAAACGTCATTTTGGAGTATACTTTCAAAAGGCTATATTGCGCTAGATTTGCCGCTTTTCGACTTTTGGAATGTTTTTTCTTATACCTTTTTTATATATATATGGACAACAATTCCTCTTATTATCATCATCGTTATCATGAGTAATCATCCTTATTATCGTTATCACATCATTATCATCATTAGCCATTTCTCATCATTATCATCATTATTGCAATTATTTAGCATCATTATTGCAAATTGTTATCATTATTATTGCAATTATTGGAGTTTAGTATATATTTTTGCAATAATACCTAATACCACAACATATATAGTAAAACATAATAATACAATAATAACGATTTTTATAATAATTTATTTATATACATTATCTTAATGATATCGTTAATTACTGTAATTATTACTGTATAATAATTAATTTTTGAACTTTATACTACCAGTACAAATAATAATCTGATAATAATAACAATAATAATGCTAATAACAAGATTATAACCACTAGCATTATTAATTATTATACTTATACTTTTATTATTATTGTTTTATTACGTTAATAGATTTTTTGGCAATTATACTTATTATTAAGTTTATTGTAATAATATAATAATAATTATAATAATAATAATAATATATACTATAATAATAATATAATAATAATAATAATAATAATAATATAATGATAATAATAATAATATAATTTAATAATATTGCAATGTTTCAAATTCCTTTATTCTGCACTTTTATCATCATTATTGTCTTGATTTAATACAATTCTGGGTAATTAGTATCATCTTATCCCTAATATTGCCGAAATCACCAAGAGAAATCGAAAAAACGTCATTTTTGGAGTACTCTCAAAGGCATATTTTCGCTAGATTTTTGCCGCTTTTTCGACTTTTGGAATGTTTTTCTTATACCTTTTTTATATTATAATATGTGACTACATTCCTCTTATTATCATCATCGTTATCATGATTACATCATTATTATCGTATCATCATCATTATCATCCTTATCAGCAATTATCATCATCATTAGCATCATTATTGCAATTATTGAATTATCAGCATTATTGCAATTGTTACATTATTATTGCAATTATTGGAGTATAGTCTATTTTTTTTTTGCATACTCTAATAACCACCCAATATAATAGTAATCACAATATAATACAAATCAATAACATTTTAAATAATATATTATTTATATCTTATTCTAATTAGTTCGTTATTACTGTAATTATTCTGTTATAATAATGATTTGTGCATTTATACTACCGTAAATCATAATAATATAATATAACATAATAATGCTAATAACAATATTTAAAAAACACTAACTTATTATTATTTATACTTATACCTTCATTATTATTAGTGTTCTTATATTAACAGATTATAATAGATTTTTTGGCAATTATAACTAATAATTAAGATAATAGTAATAATAATAATAATAATAATAATAATAGCATATAATATAATAATATAATAATATAATAATAATAATGATTAATAATAATAATAATAATTTTAATAATATTCAAATGTTATCAAAATTCTCTTTATTCCCCCCCCTCACTTTTATCAATCATTATTGTTATTGCTTATGCAATTCCTGGTATTATTATCATTATTACCCTAATAATTGCCGAAATCACCAAAGAAATCGAAAACCGTCATTTTTGGAGTAGCGTCTCAAAAGCTATATTTCGCTAGATTTTGCCCGCTTTTTTCGACTTTTTGGAATGTTTTTCTTATACCTTTTTATATTATATATGGAGCACAATTCCTCTTATTATCATCATCGTTATCATGATTATCATCATTATTATCGTTTATCATCATCATTATCATCATTATCATCATTATAACATCCTATCATCATTTATTGCAATTAATTATCATCATTATTGCATTGTTATCTTTATTATGCAATTATGGAGTTATCGTAATATATTTTTTGCAAATTACTAATAACACACATATAATAGTAATACAATAATAATAACAATAATACCGATTTTTATAATAATATTATATCATTATCTTAATTAGTATCGTTATTACTGTAATTTTACTGTTATAATAATTATTTTGTTGCAATTATACTACAGTACAAATAATAATAATGTAATAATACAATAATAATGCTATAACAATTTATAACCACTACATTATTATTATTATACTTATACTTATTATTATTATTGTTATTATTTACCGATATAATAGATTTTTTGGCATTATACTATAATTAAATAATAGTATAGAATAATAAAATTATATAATAATAAATATAATAATAATAAATAAAATATAATAGTAATAATAATGATAATAATACTAATAATAATTTTAATCATATTCAGATGTTATCAAAATTCTCTTATTCCAATTTTTATCATCATTATTGTTATGATTAAATACAATTCTGTAAATTAATTATCTATTAATTACCCTAATAATTGCCGAAATCACCAAGAAATCGAAAAACGTCTTTTGGAGTATACTCCTCAAAGGCTAGTTATTTCGCTAGATTTTGCCGCTTTTTTCGACTTTTGGGAATGTTTTGTTCTTATCCTTTTTATATTATATATGGACACAATTCCTCTTATTATCATCATCGTTATCTATGATTATCTCATTATTATCGTTATCATCATCATTATCATCGATATCATCATATCCTCCATCTTTATCATCATTATTGCAATGATTATCAAATCATTATTGCAATTGTTATCATTTATTATTGCATTATTGGAGTTATAGTATATATTTTTTTTGCAATATACTAATACCAAACACTAATAATAGTATAACATAATATAACAATATAACGATTTTATAATAATTATATTATATCATTATCTTAATTAGTGCTGCGTTATTACTGTAATATTACTGTTTTAAATAATTATTTTTTGCAATATACTACAGTACAAAATAATAATAACATGATAATAAAACAATAATAATGCTAATAACAAATTATACCACTAGCATTATTAAATTATTATACTTATACTTATTATTTATTAGTGTTAGTATTCAGATATATAGATTTTTTTGCATTAAATACTAATAATTAAGGATAATGTAATATAATAATCATAATAATAAGTAATAATAATAAAATAATAATAATAATATAATAATATAATAATAATAATAATACATAATGATATAATAATATAATATTTTAAATAATCTGCAAATGTTATCAAATTCTCTTTATTCTCACTTTTATGCATCATTATTGGTTAGATTAATACAATTCTGGTAATTTAGTATCATTATTACCCTAATAATTGCCGAAAATCACCAAAGAAATCGAAAAAAACGTCATTTTGGAGATACTCTCTCCCTCAAACGGCTATATTTCGCTACTAGATTTTGGGCGCTTTTTTCGCCTTTTGGTGCAGTGTTTTTCTTATACCTTTTTTTATATTATATATGGACACAATTCCTCTTATTATCATCATCGTTATCATGATTATCATCATTATTATCGTTCTCATCATCATTATCATCCTTATCATCATTATCATCATCATTTCATCATTATTGCAATTTATTATCATCATTATTTCGCAATGTTATCATTATTATTGCAATTATTAGGTAGTTTATAGTTTATTATTTGCAATAATACTAATAACCACAACAATATAATAGTAATACAATAATAATAACAATAATAACGATTTTATAATAATGATTTATATCCATTATTCTATTTAGTATCGTTATTACTGTAAATTATTACTGTTTTTATATAATTATTTTTTGCAATTAACTACCAGTACAATAAAATAAATGATAATAATAACAATAATAAGGCTATAACAATATTATACACTAGCATGAGATTTTAATACTTATACTTATTATTATTAATTGTTATTATTACCGATATAATAGATTTTTTGGCAATTATACTAATAATTAAGATAATAGTAATAATATAATAATAATAATAATCTAATAATACTAATAATAATAATATAATAATTATAATAATGATAATAATAATGATAATAATAATAAATATAATTTTATAATATTCAAATTGTTATCAAAAAATTCTCTTTATTCTCACTTTTATCATCAGTGATTTTTATGATTACTACAATTCTGGTAATTATTTATCCGTATACCCTAATAATTGCCGAAATCACCCAAAGGAACATCGTAAAAACTTGTTGAGAATACTCTCAAAAAAGGCTCTCTTTTCGATAGATTTTGCCGCTTTTTCGACTTTTTGTGATTTTTTCTTATACCTTTTTAATTATATATGGACACAATTCCTCTTATTATCATCTCGTTTCATGATTTCATCATTATTATCGTTATCATCATCATTTATCATCATTATCTCATTTCATCATCCATTATCATCAATTATTGCAATTATTCATCATTATTGCAATTGTTAATCATTATTATTGCATTATTGGAGTTATAGTATATATTATTTGGTAATAAATATAATAACCCAACAATATAATAGTAATAACAATAATAATAACATACGAAACGATTTTATAATCATATTTATAGTCCTTATCCTTAATTAGTATCGTTTATTACCTGTAATTAATTACTTTTATAATAATTAGTTTTGCAATTCTACTACCAGTACAAATAATAATAATGATAATAATAACAATAATAATCTAAAAACAATATTATAACCACTAGCATATTATTATTATACTTATACTTATATTATTAGTTTATTATTACAGATATAATAGATTTTTTGGCAATTATACTAATAATTAAGATAATAGTAATAATAATAATAATAATAATAAATAATAAATAATAATAATAATAAAATAATAATAATAATAATAAATAATAATTTTAATAATATTCAAATGTTATCAAAATTCTCTTTATTCTCACTTTTATCATCATTATGTTATGATTAATACAATTCTGGTAATTATTATCATTATTACCCTAATAATTGCCGAAATCACCAAAGAAATCGAAAAAACGTCATTTGGAGTATACTCTAAAAAAGGCTATATTTCGCTAGATTTTGCCGCTTTTTCGATTTTTGGGAATGTTTTTCTTAAACTTTTTTATTTTATATATGGACACAATTCCTGTTTTTATACATCATCGTTATCATGATTATCATCATATTATCGTTATCATCATCATTATTCATCATTATCATATTACATATCATTATCATCATATTGCAATTATTAAATCATTATTGCAATTGTTACATTTTTATTGCAATTTTTGGAGTTATAGAAATTATTTTTCAAAAATACTAA
Organism: Penaeus monodon; assembly: GCF_015228065.2. NCBI lineage: Eukaryota > Metazoa > Arthropoda > Malacostraca > Decapoda > Penaeidae > Penaeus > Penaeus monodon. The sequence continues at coordinate 667 of NW_023640472.1, read as the reverse complement.
TAACCACAAAAAAATAATAGAAAATAACAATAATAATAACAATAATAACGATTTAAATAATTATTTATCATTATCTTAATTTAGTACTTTATTACTGTAATATTACGTTTAATAATTTATTTTTCCCAATTTAATACAGACAAATAAAATAATGATAATAATAAAATAATAATCTAATAACAATTTATAACCACTAGCTTTATTATTTTAATTTTATATTTATTATTATTATTGTATATTACAGTTAAATAGATTTTTGGAATTTATACTAAAATTAAGAAATAGTAAAAATAATAATAATAATAATAAAAATAATAATAAAAAAAGTAGTAAAAATAATAATAATAAAAATAATATAATTTAAAATAAAAATTTTAAAAAATTTTGTTATCAAAATTTCTTATTCTCACTTTTACATCATTATTGTTATGAAATAAAATTCTGGTAATATTATCTTTATTACCCTAAAAATTGCCAAAAAACCAAAGAAATCGAAAAAACATTTTCGAGTTTACTCTCAAAAGGCTATATTTCGCTAGTTTTTCCCGCTTTTTCGATTTTTGGGAGTTTTTTTTAAACCTTTTTTATATAATTGGCCACAATTTTTTATATTTCATTTATCAGTTTCATCATTTTTATCGTTATCATCATCTTACCCAAAAATTTT
>NW_023640471.1:0-11271 GCF_015228065.2 Penaeus monodon | reverse complement strand
AAAAAATTTTGACAAGGAAAAAAAAAATGTAAAAAAAGGGGTTTTAAAGAGAAAAAAAACAAAGAAATAAAAACAATTTTTGGGGTTAAAAAAATAAAAAAGGTTCTCCAGGGGGAGGGCACGGTCGAAGTCGGGAAGGATTTGCAAATTTAAACGAGGAGTGAGGTCATGCAACCCCCAAATGCTAGCACTCAAGTTAAAAGGGGCTTTTTTTTCTAATAATAGGTTTCTAGCATTACTTTTTCATAAAAATTAGCTGACTGTTTTAAATTAGAAATTAAATGTCATAAACAATAACACCATCATGCTTAGTAAAAAAACTTTTTTCCCCCCAATTAAAGGAAAGGAGAAATTGGTCACGGGGGTCACGGGGTCTACCAAATTTGCTGGGAGGCATAAAAAAATCTAAAGTATTTAAATTGTCTCTGTCTATGATTTCCTTACCGTAAGGTTAATGTTTTAAATTTTCGTTAGGGTTTAAGACTTGATAACTTTTTAATAAGTATTTGGGGGGGAAAAAAAATTGCGCACAACCCTCATTATAGTAATTATAAATCTAAAAAAAAAAAACACCACGAAAAAAAAGCATTAGTAAAAAATGTTTTACACCACACACACCAAAACCCAAACACCACGCACACACAAAACCACACACACACACACACGCACACACACACACACACGCACACACCACCCACACACAACACACAGACACACACAACACACACACACACACACACACCCCATATAAAAAATAATAAAAAAAAGAAAAAAAAAAAAAAATAGGGGGGGTGGGTGTGGGGGGGGGGGGGGTGGAAAAAATAAAAAACAAAAAAATTAAAAAAATTTTAAAAAATTTAAAAAAAAAAAAAAAAAATAAAAATTTAAAAAGTAAGGGGTGTGTGTGTGTAGGTGTCAGGGTTTGTTAAGGGAGAAGGGGAAAATTTTTTTTAAGAAAAATAAAAATAAAAAAAAAAAAAAAAAAAAAAAATTTTAAATAAATTATCTATAAATAAATTTTCAAAAAAAAAAATAAAAAAATAAATATAATAGAAAAAAAAAAACCCCAAAATTAAAATTTTGAAAAAAAAAAAAGAAAAAAAAAAAAAATAACTAATAAAAAATTAAAAAAAAAAAAAAAATTAAAAAAATTCAAAAAAAAAAAAATTAAAAAAATAAAAAAAAAACCAAAAATAAAAAAAAAAATTAAATAAAAAAAGAACAAAGGGCAAAACAAATTTTGGGATAAAAACGGGGAAAAAAAAAAATAAAAAAAAAAAAAATACAAAAGCAAAAAAAAAAAAATTTTAAAAAAAAATAATAAAAAATATAAAAAAAAAAACCCACACACACACACACACACACACACTACACCACACAGACACCACACACAACAACCCCAAAACCCCCCACACACACACACCACCCACACACACAAACCCCACACACCACCCCAAAATATAAATTATATATATAAATATATATTAAATTATTATAAAATAATATGAATAAAATAATAAAAAAAAAAATTTTAAAAAAATAAGATGAAATAAAAAATAAAATAAAAAAAAAAAATATAAAAAAATAAAAAAAGAAAAATAAAAAAATAAAAAAATATAAAAATTTTTAAAAAATATAAAGGGGGGAAAGTTAAAAACAAAAAAAAAAAAAACACAAACTACAATAAACAAACAAACACACACACACACACCCAATAAACAAAAATAAAAAAAATAAATAAAAAAAAAATAAAAGAAAAAAAAAAAATTTTTTGTGTGGGTGTGTGGGGTGGGGATAAAATAAAAAAAAAAATTAAAAAAAAAAAAAAAAAAAAAAGAAATAAAATTTTTAAGATAAAAAATAAAAAAATAAAAAAAATTAAAAATTTTAAAAAAAAAAAACGCCCCCAACAACAACTTTAAACAAAATTTTAAAAAAAAAAATTAAAAAATAATTATAGTGGGGGGGGGGGGTGGGGGGGCGTGGGGGGGGGGGGTGCGGGGTGGTGGGGGGTTGTTTAAAGAGAGGCGAAAAAAAAAAATTTAAAATTTATAAAAACTTTTTAAAAAAAATAAAATAATTAATAAAAAGAAATTATAAAATAATAAAAAAAATAAAAGAGAGAAGCGATATAAAAAAAAAAAAATTTAAAAATTATAAAATAAATAAAAAAAATAACCCCACAAAAACAAAAAAAAAAATAATAAAAAAAAAAATAACCCACAACAATAAAAAAAAAAAAAAATTTTTAAATAAAAAATAATAAAAAAAAAAAAAAAAACCACCACCACCACACACACCCCAAAAACCGACACCCACAAAACACAAAAACCCCAAAAACCCACAAAAACCCCACCCCAACACACAAAAAAAAAATAAAAAATAAAATTTAAAAAATTTTAAAAAAAAAAAAAAAAAATAAAAATAATTTATAAAATTATAGGAAAATTAATATAAATTTAATAAAAAAAAAGATATTTTATAATATGATATAAAAATTTTAAAAAAAAATTATAATTTTAATATATAATAAATTATATAATAAAAAAATATATAGAAAGGAAAATTTAATAAAAAAAATAATATAAATATATAATATAAAAATATAATATAAAAAAAAATAATAATAAATATTATATAATTTAATTTTTTTATATAAAAATATATATATAAATAAAAAAAAAATATACAAAAAAAAAACATAATAAAAAAAAAAAAAAAAGGGAATAAAAAAAAAAAAATTAAAAAAAAATTTTAAAAACAAAAATATATAAAAAAAAAATATTAAATTATAATAAAAATAAAAATAATATTTTTAATTATCGCCTACATACTACTAAAAAATAAATAAAAAAAATTATAAATATTAAATATATTTTATATTTTATTATATTATATATACCCCCACACATACATACATTTTTAATATTATATATATTATATATATATATATATATATTAAAAGTTATTATATATATTTTTTTTGGGGGGGGTTTTTTTTTTTTTTTTTTTTTTATATGTATTTTATTATATATATTATATTTTTTTTTTTGTTTTTGTTGTTTTTGGGTTTTTTTTATAATATTTAATATATATATATATTTTATATATTATTATATATATATTATTATAAATTATTTTAATATATATTATTATATATTATATTATATTAATAATATGTATTATTATTTTTATTTATTTAAAATTTTATAAATTTTTATATATATATTTTAATATATATATATTATATAATATGTATTGGGTATATAAAAATTAAAAAAAAAAAATATATAAAATAATATTTAAATATTAAAATAATATTTAAAATAAAATGTATATATATATTAATATAAAAAATATATATTATATTTATATTTTATATTGTGTGTGTGTGTGTGTGTGGTGGTGTTGTGTGTGTGTGGTGTGTGGTGGGTGTTTTTTAATTTTTTTATTATCCCTTTTTTTTATTTTATTTTTTTAATTAATTATAATTTTTTTTTATAACCCAAAACCCCCCAACCCCCCACCCTAAAATTTTATTATTTTGCTTTTTTTTTTTTTTTTTTATTTTTTTTTTTTAATTTTTGTTTGCTTTTTTAAAAATTTGATTTGCTTTTATTTAATTTTTTTTTTATTATTTTTTTAAAAATCCCCCTTTCCCCCAATGCCCCCCCCCCACCAAAAAAAACCCCCACCCCCCCCCCCCCCCCAAAAAAAAAAAAAAAAAAAAAAAAAAAAAAAAAGGGAAAATTTTAAAATTTGAAAAAAAAAAATTTTTTTTTTTTTTTAAAATGGGGGGGGGGGTGGGGGTTTTTTTTTTAAAAAAAAATTTTTTTAAAAAAAATTTTTTAAAATTTTTTTTAAATTTGGGGGGTGGGGGGGGGCCAATTTTGAAGGGAAGGGAAAATTTTTTTTAAAAGAAAAAAACTAAAAAAAAAAAAAAATTTAAAAATAACCAAAAAAAATTTTTTTCTTTTAAATTTTTTGGTTTTAAAAAAAAACCCTTTAAAAAAAAAAAAATTTTTTTTTCAATTTTTTTTTTTTTTTTTTAAAAAAAAAAAAAAAAGGGCCCGAAAAATTTTTAAAAAAAAAAATTTAAAAAAAATTTTTTAACCCCCAAATAAAAAAAAAATTTTTTTTAAATTAAAACCCCCCCCCGGGGGGGGTTTTTTTCCCGGGGAAAAAAACAAAAAAAATTTTTTAAAAAAAAAAAATTTTTTTTTTCCCAAAAAAATTTTTTCCCAAAGAAAAAATTACCCCCCTTTTTTTTTTTTTTAAAAAAAAAATTTTTTTTAATGAAAAAAAAATTTTTAAAAAAAATTTTTAAATTTCCCAAATTTAAAAAAAAAAATTTTTTTTTTTTTTAAAAACCCCCCCTTTTTTTTTTTTATTTTTTTCTATTATTTTTTTCCCTTTTTATAATTTTTTTTAAAAACCCCTTTTTTTTTTTTTTTTATATTTTTTTTTTTTTTTTTGTTTTTTCTATTTTTTTTCCTACTCCTTTACTTCCCTGCCAAAACACACACCCCCCCCCCCTTTCAATTTTTTTTTTTAAAACTTTTTTTTTTTTAATTTAATAGGTTTTATTTTTTTTTTCCCCCACACACACACACACCCCCCCCCCCCTTTTTTTTAAAAATATTTTTTTTTTTTTAAAAAATTTTTTTTTTTTGGGGGGGGGTGGGGGGGGGGGGGGGGGTGGTGGGTGGGGGGTGTGTGGGGGTTTTGTGTGTGGTGTGTGTGGGGGGGGGTGGGGGGGGTGCAGGGGTGAAAGGTATTTTTAAAAATTTAAAATTAATTTAATAAAAAAAAAACCCTTTGCTTTTAAAAAATATAAATTTGGCTTAACAAAAAAATTTTTTAATTTTTTATAAAAAAAAAAATAAAATAAATTTTTAAAACAATCTAAAAAAAAGCTAGGGGTTGGGGGGGGGGGGGGGGGGGAAATAAATAAAAAAATAAAAAAAAAATTTTAAAAAAAATTTAAATATAGAAATTTTAAATAAATAAAAACACAACCCCCCACACACACCCCACACACAACAAAACCCACCCCCCAACACACACCCACACAAATAATATAATATTAATTTAAAATATAATAAAAAATAACATATATAAAAAAATAAAAAATAATAAATAAAAAAATAATAATATATAATAAATAAAATACGCCCAACAATAATAAATATAAAATAAAATATAAATAAAAAAATTTTATTTTAAAAATAATTTATACACGCCACATAAAACAATATATATTATTTAATATATTATATATAATTTTAAAATTATATTATAATAATAAATATTATATATTATATAATATATATAAATTTTTTATTTAAAATTATTTATATCCCCCTACTACATACATATAATATTAATATATATATATTATATATAAAATTATATATATACATACATACACCCACACACACACACACCAACACCAAACACACACACACCCACAGACCACACACATATATAATATATCCTTATATATAATATTATTATATTTTATATATTTTATTATAAAAAGTTGATTTTGTGGGCGTAATTAATAAATATAAAATTATTTATTTCTAAATTATATATATAATTTTTATTTTATATTTATTTAAAATTTTTATTTTTTTTGTTGTATGTAGGCTTTAATTATTATATAACTATAATTTTTATATTTTTTATTTTTATATTATATAATATCTATATTTTTTGTATGTTGTGGCGTTTAAATATTTTATTTTAATTTTTAAATATTAATATTTTCTTATTTTTTTTATATTATTTTTTAATTATAATTAATATAAAATTTGTAATTTATTTTTTTTTTTATATATTTTTTATTTATTTTTTTTTTTTATTATTTTTTTTATATTGTTTGTGTTATATGTTTGTATATATGTTATGTATTTGTTTTAATATTTTTTATTTGAAAATTTTCCCCTTTTCCTATATTTTTATTTTATTTTATATATTTTTTTTAAATATATAATAATATATTTATTAATATAATAAATTATTTTTTTATTTTGTTATTTTTTATATATATTTTTATAATATTATTCACCTTTTTTATATTTTTCCTATATTATTTATAATATATTTCTTTTATTTGTAATTTTTTATTTATATTTATATTATCTATATAATATTTTGGTTTTGTGTGTGTGTGTGTGTGTGTGTGTGTGTTGGTAGGTTAGTGTGTTGTTCTGTGTTGTGTAGTGTGTGTGGTGTGTTTTGGGGTTTTGTTTTTTTTTATTATTTAAAATTTTATTTAAAAAATTTTTATTTTATTTTATTATTTATTTTAATATATATTTTTGTAGCGAAATCTAATTATTATTTTTTTAAAAATTATAAATATATATATGATGTTGATGTGGGCTTTAAATATATAAAATATATATATATATATATATAAAATATATATATATATATATATAAATAATTAAAAATTACGCCTACAACATACATACATAAAATTTTATATATAAATATTATATAATATTTTAATATCCCAAATATATATTTATTTTAAAATATTTAATATTATATTATATTATTATATATATATTATATTATTTATAAACCCCTTACATTTTTTACATAACACACAACACCAACGCACACAACACCCCCGCACCCACCCCCCACACACACACAATTTTAATATATATTATTTATATATCTTTATATATATATATATATTATTTGTAGGGGCGTATATTATTTTTAAAATTTTAAAAAATATAATTTTTTTAAAAAAATTATATTTCTTTATTTTTTTTTAAAAATTTTTAAAATCTATATACTTTATTTTTTATTTTTATTTTATTTATTTTTTTTTTCCCCCCACCCCCCCACCTTTTTTTTGTTTTTTTTAATCTTTTATATATTTTTTTTTTTTTTTTTCTTTTTAGTTTTTGTGGGGTGTGGTGGTGTTTGTTTGTTTAGTTTTGTTTGGTTTATTTTTTTTTTATTTTTTTCCCCCCCCCCCTTTTTTAAATTTTTATATTTTAATTATTTTTTTTTTTTTTACTTTTTTTTTTTTATTTTTTCTTTTTTTTTTTTTTTTTTTTTTTTTTTTTTTTTTTTTATTTATTTTTCTTTATTATTTTTTTGTGTGTGTGTGTGTTTGTATTGTTGTGGTTTTGGGGGTGTGTGGGTGTGTGTGTGTGTATGTGTGTAGTGGTGTGTGTCTGTGTGGGGGTTTTTGGGGTGTGTGGTGTGTGTTGTGTGGTATTTATTATATAATTATTTTTTTTTTATATATTTTTTTTTTTTTTTATTTTTGCCCTTTTTATTTATTAATTTCAAATTTATCTTTTTTTAATATATATAACCAAATTATATAATTATATTTTTTGCATAAATGTATACATTATATATATATATAATATATATAAAATATATATTATATAATTATATATATATTTTATATGCATATATAAAATATTTATATATGTATTTATAAAATTTTAATTTTATATCTATATTATATATATATATTTATCCCCCAAAATTATAAAATATTATAATTTTTAAAATTATTATATTTTATATTTTATATTATTGATATTATAATATTAATTTTATTATTAATATGTATTTTATTTTTATTTTATTTTATATTTTTTTTGTTTTTTTTTTTATTAAAATTTTTTTATTTTTTTTTCATTTTTTTTTATTTTTTTATTTTATTGGTTAATTTATTTTTTTTTTTTAATTTTTTATATTCTTTTTGTTTTTTATTTATCTTTTTATTTTTTTTTATGTTTATTTTTTTTTTTTTTTTTTTTTTTTTTTTTTTTTTCTTTTTTTAAATTTTCCCTTTTTTTTTCCCCTTCTCCCCTTACCCCCCCCTCCCCACTCACCCCCCCCCCCCTTTTTTTAAATTTTTTCTTTTTTTTTTTTTTTTCTCTTATTTTTTTTTTTTTTTTTATTTTTTTATTTTTCTTCCCCCCCCCCACCCCCCCACCCCCCCCCCCCCCCCCCCCCCCTTTTTTTTTATTCCTTTTTTTTTTTTTTCTTTTTCTTTTTGTGTGTTGGTGTGTGTGTGTGGTGTGTGTGTGTGTGTGTGTGTGTGGTGTGTGTGGTGTGTGTGTTTTTGGGTGTGCGTGTGGTGGTGTGTGTGTGGTGTGTGGCGTTGTGTGTGTGTGTGTGTGTGGTTTTGTGGAAAACTTTTTTTCTTGCTTTGTTCGTGGTGTTTTTTTTTTTGATTTTTTCTTTTGGGTTTGGCTTTTTTCCCCCCAACCCCTTTTCTGTTTCGGTTTTTCCCCCGTGCGAACCTGCATTAAACCTTCGGCTGGTCTCCCCGGCCCCTTTTTCTTTGTTTTTTTTGCCTCCGGTCTTGGGTCCTCGTGCCTCGTGCCTAATTTCCCCTTTTCCTTTGTTGGGGGGAAAAACGTTTTTTCTTCCGGGTGGGTTTTGTTTTTCCCTTTTTTATTTAATTAATACAAAAATCAGCTATTTGTAAAAAGAGAAATGCTAAAGCTCTATTAATTAAAAAAATGCCAATTTCTAACTTGAGTGCTAGTCTTTGGGGGTTGCATGACCTCAGCTCCTCTTTAAATTAGAAAACCTTTCCCCAGTTTTCCCCCGGGGCCCCCCTCCAGCCTGATTCCTCTTTTTTTATTCTGTCTCTCTACCATATACATCTTGTAAAAATTTCTGTCCTGTTTTCTTTCAGTTTATTATTCCTGAAAAGGAAAATCGTGGGGTTCGAACTTCCGATTTTTTTTCTTTCTTCTGTGGGTGTTTTTCCTTTTTTATTTGTCCCGTTATTGGTTTGCGTTTGTGTCACAAAACCCACCCCCCCACACCACCACACCACACACCACACACACACACACACACACAAAACCCACCCCCAACACACACATATATTTATATAACACACCATATACAAAAAAACCAGTCCCAAAACACCCCAAAAACACCCACACACACACACCACACCAACACACAAAATAATTTTTTTTTTTAAAATTTTATTTAAAATTTTTTATTTTTTATTTTTTTTTTTATTATTTATTTTTAATATTTTTTTTATATATTTTTTTATTTTTTTAATTTTTTTTTTTTTTATTTTAATTTTAAAATATTATTGCTGGGGTATCGGAAAAATTGGGGGTTGGGAAAAAAAAGGTCACTCCTCCCGAAAAGAATCCAAAAAAACAAAAATCAAAAAAAATGCCTTCCGTGTATGCTTTTTTGTGTGTATGTTGTGTGGCTACCCCTTACATGCCATTTAGGCTTTATTTTAAAATACTATCCTATTTCATACATCCCAAAACCCCTCTAATAGACAAAAAAACGGGTTAATGCCCAAGGGCTTTCACCTTGTGACATCCTTTTGCTTACACAAACACATTCTTGCTTTCTGCACCCTTTGGCAATTTTCCATGTAACCTGTAAAAAGAGGGTCGCCTGCGAGCGACAGACACCCCTTAACCCCTGACCAGACAAATCTCTGTAAACAGTTTACCGTTCTCTCCTAATAAAACCGCTGCTACTGTTACGGAGTCGCTCCCCCCTCCGCTGCCCAAGATCTCTCCCTTTTCCCAAAACATATCTCATTTTCCCCCAACCGCTTATCGGCCTCATTACAGTTCAGCAGGGGAAGAAATAAAAGCCGTCTAAATTATATACCGGCCGAAAGCACGCAGGGGGCATGTGTATGCAGGGTATGTGTACACAGTTATTTTTGTTATGTACACTATATGTATATTAAATTTAAGTGAAAGAGAAAAAGATGTATGTGTGCTTGAAAGAAAGTATACAGGAGTTTTTTAAAATTTAGATATTATGTCTATGTGCGATGGTGTATTATTCTAATTTGTATATATATATATGTAGGCTGTCATGGGGTAGTTATGTGTGTATATGCAATATGTTAGTATATGTGGTGGGGCATGGTTATATACATACACAATATAATGGGTTGTTGTGGGTGTATGTATGAGTTTGTATGTTGAGTACATTTGTATGTGTTGTTTATGTGCATTTTTGGTGTATACATATTTAGTGGGTGGTGTGAAAGCTAACGTATTCGCTACATGTGTCTATAGATATGTTGGCCTATTGTGGAATGTACATGATAACTACTATAAAAATATGTGCGGATGCGTTTGGTTCTATATAGTGGGGGTTTTTAAGGTTTGTGAAGGGAACCCAAATGAAGGCCCCCCGTGAGGGCGGGAGATTTGGCTTTGGGGCCTCACCCCCTTTTCGTTCCCAAAAAGGGGGTGAGGGGACCAAACAAGGCTCTGAACCCACCGCCCTCACAAAACCAAAATATCCCCCGGGGGTGCAGCCTACCAGGAACGTGATAAAATGAAGATAAAACTGGTAAAAAAAAATACAAAATTTCCCAAATAACAAAATAACCCTACAGAAGGCCCCCAAAATAAAAAAAACTATTAGTAAAAAGTGCCAAAAGGGGTTTAAAAACTAAGAAAAATACCCAGAAGGGGTTAAAAAAAAACAGGTGCCAGAAGGGCTTAAAAATAAAAAGTAAAAAAAAAAAAAGAAAACCTAAAAAAAGATAAAGCATGAATAAAAAAAACGAGTAAAAACACAAGATAAAAAAAATAAGTAAATTCAAAATAAAAAATAAAGACAAACACACAGGTTCACAAAAAAAGGTTATGTAAATAAAAAAAACGCCCAGCATAGATACCCTAGGGAAGAAAAAGGGGCGTACAAACCCTTTTTTTCAGCTCCACTTGGGAAATCCCGGTAAGGTAAATCCAAAGGTAGTCACAACACAGTCACAGTACCCTTCATTTTTTAAACAAAAAACCCGGGTTTACATTAATTTCCGCGGCGGAAAACGTAGCACAAAAAATTAATTAATAAAAGGAAATATTATAAAAGAGAAAAAAATACAAAAAATAAAAATATAAATAAAATATTAAAAAAATCACAGAAGCGATAAAAATCCAAATTTTCATAAAAAAATACGTAAAAAATCTGCGCAATTCACTAAAAAAAATCTAAAAATAAGGGTTTTTTTCTCATTAAAGAAAAAAATTTAAAAAAAAGAACAAGTAAAAAAAACCATTTAAAAAAAAACTGAAATTTAAAAAAAAAGAGATAAAAAAAAAAATTTCGCAGCAGATGTGGATGTCCCCCTTTTTCCCCACTCTGTGTACATGTAAAAGAATATAATAAGAAAAGGGTCAAAAAATTTTATTTTTAAAAAAGAAAAAAAATGTAAATAAAAGTAAAAAACATTAATAAAAGCCAGATAAAAAAACAGAT
>NW_023640470.1:0-11273 GCF_015228065.2 Penaeus monodon | reverse complement strand
TATAGGGTAGTATATATATAATTATATATATATAAAAAAATTTATATATTATGTTGGTGTGTGTGTGTGTGGTGTTTGTGTTGTGTGTGTGTGTTGTGTGGTGTTTGGTGTGTGTGTATGGTGTTATATGTGTGTATTTATGTGCTATATGCCTGTGTTTTGGTGTGTTTTGTGTGTGGTGTTGGGGTGTTGTGTGTGTGTGTGTGTGTGTGTGTGTGTGTGGTGGTGTGTGTGTGTGTGTGGGGTGTTGGTGGTGTGTGGTGTGTTTGGTGTGTGTGTGGTGTGGTATGTAGTTGTATACATCCCCATGAATCTGTTTACATAACACGAGTGGACGGTAGACGAAAGACCCAACCCGATCGGTAAGAAAATATTGGCATGGGGGTTTGGAATTCAAGCATATATGTATTTTTTTTATAGTGATATTAATTTAGCTGCGGATTATTTAAAGAAAAACCCATTAATATAGTAAGAGGATATCACTCAAATATACAAAAACTGAATAAGGGTCAAGGGAAAAAATGTCCAAACTTGAAAAAAAATATAATAACTTATCGGCTTTAGGCCTGATCCATAGTAGATCGCTCCCAAATCCTGTGCGAGGTATATAGTTAAGGCCATACATCCACTTTTCACCACAACCTTTCAGAAGCCTTTTGTGCGACAGCAGGGGGCAAAAGGAAAATAGCAGCAATCAAAAAAACCAAACCCCAAATGAATGAATACATGCAGCCTGAAATACTTTTCCCTTCTGGAAAGAAATAACAAAGATTTAATGACAAAATATTTCATAAATCTAATGCCACCTGAATTAAAAAGGAGATTTCGAGGTAACACGGAAAAACTAAGCATTGGGGAAATTTTAAACAAACCTAAATTTTCAAACCCATAGATTATCAACGTGACTTTATCAATCTCCCCGGCAAACAGCTGGAAACTACACATTTAAATCTGGTACCTCTCTGGGGTGGCCTTGAGGGGGTATTTGTGCTGGTTAAATTACTCTATTGGGAAAAATATTGGTATCGGTATCTAAAAAACAATGAAAGGAACAAATTCCCAGTTACGGGGATTCTGAATTTTTTAAATCGGAGTCTGTATAGAGATGGGATGATGAAATTGTAGATGGGTTTATATCGCCCACTTTCCTCCATTGCTTATCCCATTTCCAGAGACATTGCTTCATGAGCTTAACAACTTGTTGAGTGACTTAAAAAAGAGTATCTCCTAAAAAAAATTAATAAAAAATAATGATAATAATAATAAAAATTAATAAATAATACTAGAGAATATCCATATTCTATAATTAGAAGTAATCTACTTTGGATTTATTTCATGTTGAAATGTGGGATGATTCTTGGTTATTTGCACCTTAGCTATTTACATTCTTGGTCGTGGTTTAAAGCTATTCTGCCCCCCAGATTCCCCAACTACCTGCCAGTAATGGCAAAATTAACGAATTCCCGCGGACTCTCCCCAGGGGACGGTTTTCTCATTGGATCTGATGGGGATAGCCGTCTCAGGAATCTGCAGTTTAGAATTCTTAATGGCTAATGTAGACTTATTTTGGTCTAATTCCAGCAAGGGATTTAGTAGATGACAAGTGACGGATGTGGGTGACTGAGAAAAAAAATAAAAAAAAAAAAAAAAAATATAATAAAGGGTCATACGCCTACACCGAATACCCACACTTTTTGGGGCTCATACTCCAACAGTATGCCGATCGTCAAAAATTCTCTTTTGAATAGGGGGGATAACTTCTGTGCAAGAGAGTTTGCACATATAAAGTTCATTACACAGCAGATGTTCCTTCATGAAGGTGACTACACTTTGGTACTCTGGCCGTTTTTTTTATGGGGGACTTTAACAAGCGCAAGTGGGGACAGGAATAAGTGTATTAGTTTTCCCCGAGTTAAATTTTAACCATCAAATAAAAAGTGGAGTCCTCAACCTGGGAAGTAAAACGGGTTCATATTGCAACTTGAAGTTTTAGTCCAAAATCCGCGTCTCCATACCCTTAAGGTCTATGTATGAGAACCCCTGCTTCTCCTGAATTCCTGGACCAAATTTGTAAAACTTTATTTTTTTAAGGCAAATGCAACAATAATAAAGAACTGAAGATTCCTATGAACCCAAACCCCTTCTCAGCCCCTTTCCCCGCAAGAGATACGCTTACGATACTGTTTTGAAACTTTTTTTCGTTCTTTTAAAACTTATGATCTACTTAGGGGGCTGCCTTGAAAGGGTATCGGTTACTTTTATTTTTCAGGAAAGGGGGTAATTCATCTTATTTTTCATAAGGTCACTGATGGAAAAGGCTGAGTGAAATGTGGGCATCTCGCTCTATCAAATGAGTTTGCCAAACTTCAATATTAATAAAAAAATATCTCCTTGATTTGGGGGAATATCAATTTTTTTTTGGGAAATGAATTATTAGCCAAGATCAAGTTTTAAACGATCAAAGTAGTAGAAATGACACCCGTAAAGAACAGGCGTTTTTAAAAAAAATACCCCTTTTTCGTAATGGCATGTAACTCCGGGTTCTGTTGGTATAACTGGTAAGCTTATGGGTCCTTATTCTCATTTTTCGATGGGTACAACAATATTTCCCGTATGGAAAATAGCTTTCCCTTCCTTGGGTTTTAGATTCACTTCCATGGCAACGTTTACTTCCAGAAAGGATTCTTTTACCAATTAACATAACCTGTGTGACAGAGAAAGCAATGGCTTAAACCCAGGTGGAATCATTCACAAACGTCAAGGGCACTCATTCCATTCAGACTACTCCTTTCCGCCTTACAGTCGGCCAGTCGGCTTTTCGCTCGGTCTTCCCAACCAAAACATCAGAATAATTTAAACATATAGTGCAGAACATAGCCAAAAGGACGGGCTATTCTTGCCAGGCCATATATATGGAAGGCCCGGGCAAACCAAGTGGGTGGGTGCGCTTTAGCAGAAAAAACGCATATGTTGCTTACACCCCGGATAATGGCAGAAAAAGTCACGGGACTATTTTTCAGTGGTAGATTCTGCCATATGGAACTTTCTTGACTAATGTTTTATTACATATTTAGCTTAAACAATGAATGTTAAATGTGAAGGAAACTTAGACCATGATTTTCTGACTCTCAAGCCTAGTTGGCAAAAACTATTAAGGAATATGCTATGAAAAAGAAGACTGTTATAACTACAAGCACAAATAGAAGTCATAGGAAATGTGTTTTTTAAAATACAAAATTTAAAACACAAAGGCTCACGTGGGTCAATGTTTTACATTTGAGCGCCACCGTAGCGCTACAAACCGAGGGGTATTCTTTGTAAAGGAACATAAAACAAGAGTAAATACATGCACAACTGGGCTAAACCAATAATATTATATTTATATACTATATAATATAATATTTTATATATATATATATATATATATTTAATATTATATATATCCGCTGGGTGGGCAAGCCATGCCCAAAGTTTAGTACCGTCCGAACCGGGTTTAATAGAGAAAGGTGACTCGATAAAAACACTGGGGGGGGAAGGCAACGGGCAAAAAACCAACGCTCTAAATTTTCCAGAAAAAATCATAAATCCATGATCGCCCCAAAGTCCCCTTTGGGATAGGGCACTTAAAAAAAAAAAAAAAAAAAAAAAAAAAAAAATAAATATATAAATATATTAATATAATAATATATATATATTATATAAATATATACTAATAATATAATATATATATATATATAATATATATATATATATATATAAGTGTTGTGTGTGTGGGTGTCTGAGTATAATAATAAAGATTATAATTTAGGCTCAATTATGGCTGTGTTGTTATCTTCTAAATTACCCTTCACCCCGTGAGCAGGGAATGGCTGGGTCACCCAAACCACTGGCGGGGTGCAGAGAATTGCTGGGACGAGACGCTAACACTGCACCACAGAGTGGGTGTGTGTTGTGTGTTGTGTGGTGTGGTGGTGGTGGTGTGGGTGTGTGTTTGTTGTTGTGTGTGTGTGTGGGTGTATGTTGTGTGTGGTGTTGTGTGGTGTGTGTGTGTTGTGTGTGTGTTGTGTGTGTGGTGGTGTGTGTGGTGGTGTTGTGTGTGGTGTGTTGTGTTGTGTTGTGTGTGTGTGTGTTTTGGGTCCTGCAGCAGGATCCATACACCCCAGCCAACTTGAGGGGTCATTATTGTAATATCAGAAAACGGTAATTTCCGGTCCACTGCCCAGTTTATTTGGTGTGATGAAATATGTTTGCTTTGGAGGAGAGAAAATTCAAACTGCGCTACAGTTTGATGAGGCAAAAATAATAGAGTATAGAATTTTATTGTTTGTAAATTCCTTTAAAAGACTTTTTTGCATACAACTGATTTAGAGATTGGTCTCTTTCGTTTAACAAACAGTTTGGCTTCTGTTCTTATTCCCTTTAAAAGATACCTTAACATATTTTATTTATAACCTGTATATATCTGTATATATATTATATATATATATAATATAGTATATATATATATATATATATATAATGAATTATAATGTATACATATACTTGTATACATTTTTATATTTATGAATATATATGTATATATATTACTTTATTTGTAGTATATGTATATTCAACATTCATATATTCATATATAATGTGTGCGCATCACATGTGTGTGTGTGTGTGTTGTTGTGTGTGTGTGTTTGGGTGTGTTTTTTTGTGTGTGTGTTGTGGTTAACTCAATTAGAAAAAACAGTCGTCCGCCAAAATGTGATCATTGCCACCCACATACTCTTACCACACACGCCAGAACAACGCAGATCACCAGCCACCATCAAAACCACAGCATACCAGCAACCACAACTAGTAAGCACCACCACAACCAATCAGCCCCACCACCCAAAACTCATCGCATTTCCAACTGTACCATCAAACGACCCCCTTCCCCCCCGGCCCACACCAACAGACGCACCCCATCACCCCATCCCCTTCGCCGCCCAGCTCCACTCTCCATTCCACACCCTCACCACCCTAACCCCCCATCCCCATTAGCCCCATCACCCCCTCCCCCCTCCCCCCCCACCCCCACCATCCCTAAGCGACCAACAATCCAATCATCACCCCGCTCAGCAACCCGCCCCTGATGAGGCAGCGAGCGGCTGATCAAGTCAGCGAGCGCCCCGCATCCGCCGCCCATCAGTCAACCTGGCGGAAAATTTTTCCCTCCTCCGCACATTGGCGAGTCCACACAGCCGGGGCTTGCCGTTGCACGAGGAGCGCGGGAGGACGCTGGTGATACTGGGCGGTGGTGATGAGAGCGGGAGAAAAAAGGAGAGGGTGGGACTTGCGGTGGTGATGAGCGGGAGAAGGAGAGGGCGAGGGTAATGACTGGGTGGTGGTGATGAGCAGGAGAAAAAGAAGATGAGGGTGATGACTGGCCGGTGGCGGTGGTAATGAGGGAGGAGAAAGAGGGGTTGAGGAGTTGGTGATGAGCGGGAGAAGATGGGTGAAGGTGGTTTGGTGATGACTAGTGTTGGGTGGTGATGACGTGGGAAAGAGGGTATTGAGAGTGGGTTTTTTGGCTGATGACTGGTGGTGGCGGGTGGTGATAAGGGCGGAAAAAAGAAGGGGTTGAGGGGTTGATGATGACTGGTGGGTTTGGGTGGTAAGGGAGGAAAGAGAAGATGATGATAAGGGTAGTAATTAGGAAGAAGGGGAAAAGGAAGTGATGGACCGATGGCGGTAAACGAGGAAAAAAAGTGACGATGGGTCCGTTGGTGGTGGTGATGAGGAAGAAATTCATGAATCTCAATTATCTGGGGATAAGGGAAGGGTTTATTGTGCATATGAAACCTAGCTTTGAATGCGCCGGTGGTGGAGGGGCGGTATTCACAAAAGGACATAGATTTTCCCCGAATTTGTCTTTGGACTGAAGAAAAAAGGTCCTCTGATTTCCGAGTTTTTTTGTCCTTTGTCCTTAACAGCCGGTTTTTGTGTGCCCTGACCTCGGGCCAATGTTGAGGCGGGTCTGGGAGGTGGTCCCCCCGCGCGCGAGGAAACCGTCCTTAAAATTGTCTTTATGAGAACGCCCCCTCGATCCTTGCCGACAAAAGGAATGGCGATTTTTACAAGTTTTGTTGGGTAGTGGTAAGGGTTTTTTTTCAGCCCCAGTAAGGGGCATGGGAAAACTTTCATCCCCACTTTTTTTTACTCCCCCTGTTCCAAACCTTTTATTTTAAGGGTCCCGTTTCCATTTTTTCATTGCAGGTTTTCCCCTCTTAAATTCGAATTGGCCCCCTTCACAGCCGAAGCGATGGATAAAACGTAATAGAGTTTTTTCCCAGGGAAACATAAAAAAAATTTTAGATATTTAAATTTTATTATATTCCCACTAAAAAAATACTTAAAAAATTCACTGTAAAAAGTAAATTTTTGATTTCATCTTTTAACATTTGATTATTATCACCAAGATCTTTAAAAAACAATTATCGTTTTTATGTTTGTTAACTTGAAAAAAGTGGAAAAAAGTTGTGAGGCAGAGACGAAAAATTTTCAGTTCGGGTTTTAACTGCCCGTTTTTTTAAAATTGCAAAAAAGCTCAAATCCCAAGGAATATTAATATATATGGATGCGTCTATTCAACAGAAAAAATAAATTTTTTACCTCTTTGAGGATTATGCAAATTATCTATCTACTTATCTGATAAATTTTTACCCCAAATGTAGAGTGGATAAAAAAGGGAACCAAAATTTTAGGGCGTTAAAAAAGCTTCCCCCATATGCTTTTCCCAGGGGGGGGCCCCCGGGCCCCCCCTCTGGGGCCCAAATTTTTTAAAAAAAATGGGCCCGAAATTTCCTTTGGGGGACAACCCCCTTTTAGAGCCCCAAAAAAAAATTTTTTTAATTTGGGGGCCCCCTTTTAAAAAGGTTTTTTGGGGGCCCCGGGAAAATTTTCGCGAAAGGAAAAAATATTTGGGAAAATTGGGTGAAAGGGGGGGGGAATTTTTTCTTTTAGGGGTTTTTGGCCCCCCCAGGGCCCCCAAAAATTTTTTTTGGGGGGGTTTAAAAATGGGAAAAAAAACTTTTTTTTTAAAAAACCCCCCTTTTTAACGGGGAAATTTTTTAGGAAAAAAAAAAACCCTTTTCCCAATACCCCCCAAAAAAATTTTTTACTTCTAAAAATTTGGGAAAAACCCCAGTTTTAAATACACATTTTTTTTAAAAAATTTTAAAAAAAATTTTGGGGGGAAAAAAAAACCTTTGGGCTTTTTTGGGTTTTTTTTGCATAAAGGGGGGGGAAAAGGGCGCGGGGGGGGGGGCCCCCCAAAAGGGTTTTTAATTTTTCAAATAAAAAAAAATTTCGGGGGTTGAAAAAAGGGGTTTAAAAATTTAAAGGGGTTTTTAAAATTAAATAAATTGGGGAACCGGGTTAAAATTGGGGAAGGGGGCCCCCCCAAAGGGGGCCCCAAATTTGCCCCCTTTTTAAAAAATTTGGGGGGTGGGGTTTATTTCTTAAATTCTCCCCCCCTTTTTGGGGGTTTTGGGGCGGGCCCCTGCCCCAAAGGGGAATTTCCCCGGGGGGGGAAAATTTGCCCCCCTTTGGGCCCGGGGGAAAAGTTTTTTTTTTTTGTTTTTTTGGGACTCCTCCAAAAGTTTTTTGGGGGGGCCCCCCGTTTTTGGATTTTGTCCCCCCCGGGCCCTTTTTTTTTTTTAAATTTGTTTTTTAAATTGTAACTTTTTTGGGAAACTTTTAATTAGGCCCGGTTTTCCTGTTTTTTTTTTTTATTTTTATTTTTATAAAAAAAAATTTACAAAAGTGGGGGGCCCCTTTCCCTTTAAAACCCTTGAATGTAATGACAAAAAAAAAAAACGCGGGGGCCCAACCAAAACCCAATTTTTTTTAAATTTTTACTAAAGGGTGAAAAATTTTTATTTTTTTCCCAACTAAAAGCAATTTTTTTAAATTGGGCCAAAAATTTTTAATCAAAATTTTCCGGTTTTTGGGGCCCCCCAAAAACCATTTCAAAAAAATTGGGGGGGCCCTTTTTAAGGGGAAATTAAAATATTGGGTTTTTTTTAAAAAAAAAAACGGGAAATTTGGGGAAAGGAATTTTTTTTGCAGGGGGTGGAATGAAAAAAAAATCCGCCAAAAAAAAAACTTTTCTTTTAAAAAAACCAAAATTCCGGGGGGGAAAATTAACCCCCCCTCGGGGTTTGGGTTTAAAAAAATCCCGGGGTTTTTTTTGTTTTTGGGGTTTTTTACAGGGGGGGGGGGGGAAACCCCATTTATGTTTTTTTGGGCCCGGGGGGGACCGGGTTTTAATAGGGGAAAAAAAGAAAAATTTCCCATAACTGCCAAAAACCCCCAAACCCACCTCCCAAATTACTTTAAACCCACCCCAGGGCCAAAAAAAAGGGTTGGTTTAAAGTTTTTAATTTGGGGGGTAAAAATATTTTTAAAATTATATATAAAAATTTTAAAATTATATATATTTATAATATTTTTTCTATTTTTATATAAAAAATTTTATAAAAATATAAAAAATATATATTTTTTTTAAAAATTTTTAAAAATATAAATTTTTGCAAAATAATATATATATGTATTATTTATAATCAAATGGGCCTTTCCAAAGTCTATTTTCATACCCTGGTGTTTGATTATCTTCATCTGCCTTTGATTCGCAGTCTGTCCTATAAACTCCCCGCGGAAATGTCTTTAGACAGGCATTTTTTTGTCTGACTCGGCCGAAGTTTTCGGACCCGTGTGGATGTGTCCCCCCAGCCTGTTTTTTTTTGTCTTTATGTAAGGGGTTTCAAACTTAATTAGGCCGTCTCCTAGTTTTTTTATTTCTATATTTTATGAAAAAATACAAATAGTGGTGCCTCCTTTATAGCTGATGTAATGAAAAGGGAAACGCAGGGACACCACATCATATTTAGATATACTAAATGTGAAATATTATCTTTACACTATAAGCAAGATTTATTCCCCACATTTATCTAATCGTCTTGGGCACAATCATTATGAAAATAGGGTCTATAATGATATAAATATTGTTTTCCCTAACAGTATTGAGATGTTGCACGGGAATGACAAAATCGCAAAGAACATTCATAGACCAATCGTGAAAAACCGCCTCACTGGCTTAAAATAGCTTGATTTGTTTTTGGCTTACAGGAGCCCCCAGTATGATTTGGCCGGTGACAGGTATATGAAAGTATTCATAACTGCAAGAGCACCCCCTGCATACATAAACACACACGCACATGTGGTGTAGATGATTGTGTATATATGTGTATATATATTTATATAATATATATATATATATATATATATATATATATATATATATAATATATATATGCATGTACGTATGTTATAATTTATATTTGATTTTTTGTATGTAGTATATGTACATACATACATACTTTATATATATAAAATATTATATATATATATATATATAATATATTATAATATATATATATATATACATACATATATATACATATATGTATGTATGTCTATAAGCATATCCTCATATAGCAAAAATAACCTACGACCCCTCGCCATTTTCACAGAAGCGTTTTTGGCCCTCAAGGAAAACCAAATGATTTCCGTGCGGCTAAAACCGAGGTTGCAGCAGCCACCGCGAGGGCGGCGTCGCCCAGGGCGTGAGATGAGGGCAGTCTAGCGTTGACATCATGCCTCCCTCCCTCCCTCTTTTCTCTTCCTCTCTCTCTCTCTTTTCCCTCCCCCCTCTCTCTCTCTCTCCCCTCCTCTCTCTCTCTCTCTCCTCTCCATCCTCTCCTCTCTCTCTCTCTCTCTCCTCTCATCTCTCTCTCTCTCCTCTCTCTCTCTCTCTCTTTCTCTCTCTCCCTCTCTCTCTCTTACGCACACAATCCCCCTCCTCCCTTTATCTCCAGATTCCTCCTCCTTTCCCATTCCCTCTCCCTCTCCTCCCCAAAATCTGCCCCCTCCCTCCACTCTCCTCTCTCTCTACCACTCCCTCTCCTTCTCCGTAGGAAGGGGGTTAAATTCCTCTCCCGGCGCGCACCTTCGGACAATCTATCTCTCTAAATGCCGAAGAGCGACGGTATGAAATCGGTTTGCTGCTTCGGGTTCCCGGCAACGGAGAAGGGAAATTGTGAGTTTTTTTTCGCCACCGAATGAACCCCTCCCCTCACCCTCGCCCCACCCCTCCGTTCCCTTGAAATCATGTAGCGATTCGGAGTTTGCGGTCCCCCAAGTAGGCTTAAAGATGAGGTGCTTTGCCTGCTTTTCGGGCGCTCGGGCGGTTGCGCGGTGAGGGCGGTCGCTTGCGCTCGTTGGGATTATTGTCAGCATAACTGCTGTTTTAATAGATAGATTGGTTGACTTGTAATGATAGATCGATATATAGATAGATAGATACATAGACTGTAGACAGGTAGATGAATTGATAGATAGATATAGATAGATAAATAGGCAATGTTGTATGTGCGATCATCAGATGCTAAAAACAAAGCAAATAAGGCACACCGATACGCACCGAAGTGCTGACGTCAGGTTGAAGCAGTGCGAGACGAAGCATCTGCAGGGTAAACAGACGTCGCGTGGAAGTCAAATGAGGTCTGAAGGTACACTGAGGCGAGTGGACGAGGTGGTAATAGCCTACGGATACATATGTGGTGATGATTTTAAGGAAGCCATATTGATATAATGATGACTAGGCGATGGTGAAAATCTGTTTTGAATGAGATGAGGGTAATGGTGGGCATGATATGCTTAAGGATGGTTTGACAGATTTTGCATTTAAAAATATTTAGGAAATAAAAACGACTTCTCCTGGCAATACTCATTTTCAGTTTTATAGCACACGCTCTCAACGGGGTTACATCAAACTTAGAGATTTCCGTTTCAGATATACATATTCTTGATCACTAGAATTATTTTGCATTCGTGTAAGCCGTTGTTTTATGTAAGTCATAACCTTTCTATAAAATGAATTGCCATTTCCATTTCGAAACGTCATCTTGTCACTGAAAAAAGCTGTTTGTCGTCTCCACATGTCGAGACGCCCTTTTTGGACATTCTGACGCGCGCAGACCCCATCCAGTGGTTTCAGATCACCTGTTCCAAAATCATCTTTCGTATGCATAATCATGTGATTTGTTAACGCGTTAAAATGAAGATTGTTGTTCTAGCATTCGTTCTACATTGACTTGTGATACATCGATCTTATTTTTATTAGTGTTACGTAATGCCTTTCTCACGTGAAAATGTTCTTATTAAAGTGCTATATCATTATT
>NW_023640469.1:32500-43261 GCF_015228065.2 Penaeus monodon | reverse complement strand
TATCAGTGTTGCAGCTTCTTTTCGTGTGTGATCGTTTCTATTTCTTTGTATTCCAGAGAATCTGGAAATTGTTTTTGCAAAATGACTTTTAATGGGCAATATATAAGCAGCTGGACGATTTGATACAGGGGCAAATTTCTGCACATAAATAGGTAGCGTGGCCGAGCGGTCTAAGGCGCTAGTTTAAAGCACCAGTCTCTTCGGAGGCGTGGGTTCGAGTCCCACCGCTGCCAAGGCTTTTTGCACTTCGCTGATGCCTTGGTGTATCATCATAGATACGCCGAGAGGCCGAGTGGCATTTCCAGTAAGAAGGTATAGAACATAAATTAATGTCAAAAACAACGAAGCTAATGTTTATGTCAAGGATTCTTATTAGGCTCATATCCTCACTTTTTCAGGAATTAATAAATCAATAACAAGATCTATTATCTTTTAAAAGATTGGCAGATAACTCTACAGTAAATATTAATAAAATAATCATGTCTAAGATTAATTGAGGAAAGAGACGAGTCATCTGTAATTAGTCCTAATAAAAAAAAAATCGAAATACTATACGCCTGAGGACTACAGCAATTTATTTCTCTCGCGTTCCTTTCGATATAGATATCACGCCTATTTCTCTTGTTCCATGAGAGTTTTCTGTACAATAAAAGTCAGTTGTATCAAAAGTTCCTGACGATGTTCCTAGATGTTCCGCATTGCCCTTATGCGGCAGGCAACCCCCTCCACCACAGGAATCTCCAACGTGGTCCTTATGTGTGGTGTGTAAAAAGGAATGTTTAGATCTTTTGAAATTGACTTGAAACTTGAGAAATGGGCGTGATATCGAAAATATTATGCATACATTAGTAATGTGTGCGAATCCCTTGTAATACATTCGTATATGAGCCCAATGGACGAGCCGACTATGATTCTTTGCTTTTTGTTTCGTTCATTTTATCATTAGCATTTCGTGTATATATCCAGTAGTGCTTACAAAGGCAGAGGTATTTTGTTATTATGATTACAGGGCCCGAATATAATAAATATTTGCATGAATATAAATATAAATATTTGCATGAATATAAATATAGATATTTGCATGAATATAAATATAGATATTTGCATGAATATAAATATAGATATGCATGAATTAATATAGATATTTGCATGAATATAAATATAAATATTTGCATGAATATAAATATAATATTTGCATGAATATAATATAATATTTTGCATGATATAAATATAAATACTTGCATGAATATAAATATAATATTGCATGAATATAAATATAAATATTGCATGAATATAATATAATATTTGCATGAATATAATATAAATATTTGCATGAATATAAATCAATATTTGCATGAATATAAATCTAAATATTTGCATGATATAATATAGATATTTGCATGATATAAATCTAAATATTTGCATGAATTTAAATATGATATTTGCATGAATTTAAATATGATATTTGCATGAATATAAATAGATATTGCAGATATAATATAGATATTTGCATGAATATAAATATAGATATTTGCATGATATAAATATAGATATTTGCATGAATTAAATATAAATATTTGCATGAATATAAATATAAATATTGCATGAATATAAATATAAACATTTGCATGAATATAAATATAAACATTTGCATGAATATAAACATGAATATCTGCATGAATATAAATATAAATATCTGCATGAATATAAACATGAATATCTGCATGAATATAAACATAAATATCTGCATGAATATAAATATAAATATCTGCATGAATACGAGTATGAATATTTATTATGTTTTCACGGGAAGTGCCTTTTCGGTTCTCTGAGTATCTATAATGATACACTAAGATCAGAAGTGAAGTGCCTTGCAGCGGTGGGATTCAAGCCCACGCCTCCGAAGAGACTGCTGCTTAAAACCAGTCTCTTAGACCGCTCGGCCACGCTACCTCTTGATAGGTGTAGCATTTACCATCGAGTTTCCCTTCTAGCAATGGCATTTCCAACGTGATCCCAGGATGTGACTTGTAGACCGGAAATAATGTGATGAAATGTGAAGTGATCTGACCTTTAACCTGGCTATTTCACCACGCAAACCGAAGTCAGATAAGGTTAAGCGATGCATCCAAGTTTATGATCTGAGTCTAATATGAATGCCTGACACTAACCCACGCTTCCGAAGAGACTGGTGCCTTAAACCAGCGCCTTAGACCGCTCGGCCAGGTTACCTAGTCATGTACAAATCACTTTATCAAATCGCCCAACAGCTTATATACTGCCCATGAAATGTTATCTGGCAAGAATAATTTCCAGCTTCGCCACATCCCCCACACACACCAGCTGACACACGTGAGCAAAATCAAACAGGCAGTATGTCACACCAAAAATATCCATCAATAGAGTTTTCTGTTCCACAAAAGCCAATTCTTTATATGTGCACACCGCATCCTGGGAACCCGTTGGAGATATATTTGGTGGAGATGGTTGTCTGCCGCAGAAGGGCAATGCGAAAGACAAAAAAAAGTAGGTGTGCGTCGGTCAGAGGCTTCCTTTGCGCGGAAGTTAGTATACGAAGCAGACAGGAAGGAATGGATTTATAAAAACGATTTTTAAATAGATATGCTTTTAAACAATTCCATATTTCCTTTTTTCCACTATGAAATTCATATTTATGGGGGGGTGTTGATAAACGTGGGAAGGCAATTCTGGTTCCTAGGAATGTATGAATTATGTACATATGAAGAATGTATATATGAGTAATGTCCATATGAAGAATGTATATATAAGTATGAATTGAAGTAGCACATATGAAGTATGTATAGGTGAAGTCTGTGTTTAATATTACCATCCATAATGTTACAAATATGTATACTGCAATATATGTATTAATATGTAGATATACATATATGTATTAAATGTGGCATACTCCATATATTGTATTATGTGCATACTAATATTTATCCATACTTATATGAATCCAATATGCATGTATGAAGTTTGGGCATGTATCCATGTATAAGATACATGTTGCATGGTTTAAAATATGAAGTATGGACTACGAAGTATATATTTATGTTTCCTATATTGATGTACGAAGTAATATATATAAAATACCTATGGCATGTATTAACTATACATGTTATATGTATTAAATAATGTAGTGTAATATGAATTAGACATTTAAGCATGTATCTATGTATCTTTAAGTATTATAGTGAATTGATATATCATGTAGATATGTCGATTTAAAACCGTTGATAAAAATATAAATTAAACATGGAATTGTGTTATATCCATTTTTTTTATTATTATGGTCGTTTATAGATTGTATACAACCTCTTCACTCTCTGCTTTCGTATACTATCTTCTCCGCGCAAGGGGAGCCTTTGACTCCCTACCACCACCGAACCTCCTCGTCTTCGCATGCCCTTCTGCGGGCAGGCACCGCCTCCACCACGGCTCTCCACGGAAATTCCAGATGGGGTGTGCACAAGGAACATCGTCAGGAACTTTTGATACACTTTGGCGTTTGTGAATCGCAGGAAAGTCGCTTTGAAACCTGAAAAGGGCGTGTATTAATATCAAAGAACAGGAAGCAGAGAAGTTGCTTGCTGTGGTCACGTGCATTATTCCGATCTGAAGTAATGTAATGTAGTGTATGATTTGACTTTTAATCTGACTCTTGCCCCGCGTATCCCCGAGTCAGCTTAAAGATAAGCGATGAAGGAGTTATTTACAATTATGTGCTCCCTACTACTTAACCTAATTCCTTTACTTGTTCCTTCTAATGTCAGAACAAATTTTTTAATGGTTCCACTGGTGAACATGATTTTTTGTTGAGTTGGGTCTGACAGTTGTTTTTCAAGTAGTAAGGTCTGAATCTTACTAAGTATCTCAGTTTTTGCTCTATCCACGTCAAATTTTTTTAACTTAGGATTTTCGTTTTTTATAATTTATTTGAAAATACTTTACATACATTTACCGAACTTTGTTTATTAAGGTTGTGAATACTCACATACAATGAAAAACAAAGAAATAGGCATGGATGGAAATTTAATCAACATTATAACGTTTTTACAAAGGATAGGCTATACTTGTGTCAGTTAAGGTAAAAATTTACGCTTATCGCTCTTCTAGAGTGTTTCAACTTCAGGACTATCGCGTTTGCTGCTCCAACACTAGTCAACCATCACATGGCATCCCCATCTACCCTGGTAACGTTCTTCCATAACCGTCAAATCTTGGTGAAATCGTTCCCTGGCTTGTCGCTAACAGCACCAAGATTTTCCGGAAGTTAGCAAGATTGACATGCAAAATTGGGTAATTTACAACTCATGTTCAACCAGCGCTTTGAGCTCTCTAATAGTTTCTGAACAATTTCTGTGTAATTACCTTGCACGTGTATTTCCAAGAAAGTTCTGACGACGTGCTTTTAATGATAGTTATAACTAGCAATCTTTCCAAGGACTGACATAGTTCAGTGACTGTTTCATCTTTGATGAGCTGTCGATTTGTGGACCATCAAACACCCGGCCCTTAATTTTCTCACTGACAGTCCCAGGAAATGCTGATATGATGTACTTCAAATAGTCGCCATCACTTAAAACTGCTTTTACAAATTGTTTCATGAGACCTACCTTTATTTGCAGAGGTGGGAATATATTTCCTCCTTTCAACAAGTGTCTCATGTAAAAACGTTAGATCTCCATGTTTAATGATCATCTAGAGTCCATTCGTCTTAACCAATGCATCTCTCGGCTCTGCTATCCACATCAGAGAAAGGCGGATACTTCGTGTATCCACGTTACTGAACCAAGAAGAAAGGACACCATTTTAAGTCACACAGATGAGCCAGTTGTGTTTGCATATTCCAATAACTCAATAACTGCTATTTGCATCTCCATAGTCTTCCCGAAGACAGACCGAATGCCCAATGAGGGAACGCGCCAACAGATTGCCATTGTGTTAGAAGGACACACTTTCAGCTCCGCTGTGAGCATCATGAGCGTCGCCATTTCATTTGACTTGTAACTTAAAGCCCTAATTCCTTCAGTAAAACCCAGGGTATTCATGGCAAAACAACAACCACTGTTACTTCGAAGTACTCAAAGGTACTTTCACGGGTTCGAAAGTATGATACCGCCACTCCTTGTTCAATTTAGTTTTTCTCTTTCAGTCTTGATGCTAGTATTTCTGAAGCTTTTTTTTTTTTAATAGGCCCAAATCATTCAACTCGTGCTGATCAAACCCCCTACGGACTGGATCCTCGTGAATGTCAAAATCTGCATCATTGCTGTCAACGCGTCATTTCAACATCACTCAGATTTTCTAAAGGAGGTAGTTGTTCGAAAATTCTGTCACTGGATGTCAGCTTATTAGGCATTGGGTCTTATAGCTGACGGTATATTAGGATATTCTATTCTACTTTTATTCTTCTTGTTTAAATCCTGATTGTTCACCGAGGGGCGAAATAACAGTCTGTGTAATTACTTTTCACCCCCGCTCTCGTCAACATCGGGAGACCGAATGGCATCCTTCAGGTGTTCTTTTGGCCCACATCCGTAACTCTCGACACACTGCTTGCACACTTTGTGAGGGCCCATGCTTGTCTTGAATGCACCGAACTTCACTTTGAAATACGCGAAAATATGCTTTGTTTGACAAATACGCTGATGTTTGCCCTTTGACTTCGAATGGTGAAACTACCACATATATAGCAAAACGAATCGGGTTTGTTAGGTATTCGAGGAACGTACCAGAACATAGCCTGTCCGAAACTGTTTTGTTGGCAGATAATCGACCGGAACACGTATTGAGCTGCCACACCTCTCACTCCCTATCTCAATTGTGTCTCCACAACAAGTTGCCACAAAGCCTCTAGAAAGTCATCGTAAATAAGCTGGCAAGTTACTACATAAAACGTGGTATTTTGCTTATCTGGGGGGAGGTGTGGAGAAAACTTGCGTTGCTAGAAAAAAACTAACTACAGATTTAATCAGCATGCCAATTTTAGGTAGATAAGCTCAAAATCCAACTCAACAAAAAAAAAAATTCAATTGGTTTTCCCCAGTGTTATGATAGGTCTTGCCTTGCATTCTAACCACAACATGGCTTCTTCCCACCACCTTTTCAAACAGTAATTAATCTTGAATAAAAACAATCATGACTTCATGGTTTGAAAAATGAAATATGGAATTGCACATTTATAAATTCACCCTTCCTCTCTGCTGACCGGACGCCCATCGCTTCTCGTCTCCGCATTCCCCTCCATTGTAGGTGTGTACGAAAGAAACATTCGCTTATGTGAAACAGCAAACTATTGAAATCTGTGACCTGAAAAGTTTATAATATGTAATTAATAATGAATGGAGATATACCGGAAATAACTCGAGTTGCAACAATGTACATTCCCCTACCTCTGAACCATCTCAGCGAGAAAAGAAATACAAAGAAAGATATTATTAAAGTAAATTTCATTACTCGGTTGTAATACATAGGTATATTTCAGAGTATTGGCACCAGTCTCACACCAGCATAAGACGCGTAATGAGAGAAATAGAATCTAGCGCAGGCACATTGTTTTGTTCATCAAAACCTCAGAACTTTCGATCGAGATCTTAATGCTTCATTTTTTAGAACAGTGTAGACCAAAAAGGAATATTAAAGCTTCACTAAGAAAATTGTTTCCCTGAATTTATCCATCAACATATCGTATATGATATTTTACGTCTTTCTTGTAAAGGTGGTGTTAGTTTGTTATCCTATTTACAGGACTTGACGTCATACATGCAGATATTTGCATCTCGTATGTGCGACAACCCTTTCATAGCTTAACTAACTAACCGCGAACTAACGATATCAATCTAATGTAATATTTTTATGAAAGTTTTATATCGTTCGGAAGTATAATAATGTTTGTGGTCTGACTAGAAATGGCTATTCCTTCCCGATTATTTATAATGACATTCTAGGCTAAGAGTGAAAATTTCCCAAGCCCTGACAGCGGTGGGATATGAACTAATGCCTGCGAAGAGATTGGGCCTAATTTGGCACCTGTTGATAGGTATAAATTTACCTCTTTCAATTAAGTTTTTAGAGACATAATGTTGAATTCCACCATGGATAAAATAAAATAGATATTCCATTTACGTCAGCGGAAACAAAGAAATGTTGGTATATTTACATATATCTTTTATTCTATAAATGTATATTTGCATGCAGAAATATTATCTGTCTTTGGGGTATGATATTACTTCCGCAAGAACACAAAAAACGATTTCTATTTCTTTTTCAAATGTATTCGTAATCTCAGCTAACTTTGCAGTAGATAGTAATGATTGAATCTCGTCTGAAGAAGGAACAGAAATAAAAGATCAGATTTCTTCTTAAGCGACTGATAACCTTTAAGTTGTTCCGACCTTAGAATATAGGTTAAGTAATTAGTCAAACAGAATTGATGTAATTAATACACATAATTGTAAACAACTCCGTCTTCTCTTAACCTCATCTGACTCAAGGATACGCGTGCAAGAGTAAGTTAAATAGTTTTATATCACAACACATGGCCATCATATTACTTCAGATCGGAATACTGAACGATGACAACGGCAGTAACTTTCCCTCTTTTGCTATGGATATCACGCCCATTTCTCATGTTCAAGATACTTTCCTGCGCCACAAACGCAGTGTATCAAAGTTCTGACGATGTTCCATTGGTGCACACCACATTCTGAGATCCTGTTGGAGATGCCTGAGGCTGTTAACTACCGTAATATGATCACTGCAGAAGACGAGAAGTTCGGTGGCGTCGTCACAGGTCCCTTTGCGCGGAGAAGAATTAGTGTACGAAGCAGAGAGGGAAGTGACTTTATACAATCTTTTAAACGGCAGATATTAAATAAAATATATATAAACCCTTTCCAATTAATTTAATAGATTTAGTAACGGTTTTTGATCGGCACTCATATTCGTGTACTCTCTATATACTCAGTAATTTTCCCTTATAACCATTTGTTGCAATTTTGTCAACAAACTTGCCAAACTTCTAATCTAACATAATCCCATACGCATGAGTCTGTGATCACTTTTAAAAATGTTTCTTCTATTATTATTTCTTATCCTTGATGAACACAAGCAAGCAATGTAACCTGAAAAGTATTAAAATGTGTGTAGTAACGGATCTTCTATTCTGGTTTTGTGTTGATAACTTCAGTTATTAATTACATGGCGTGTTATTCATCAGTTGTATAGTTAATAAGTTAACTGTATCCCCAAACTGCGTGTGATATCGATTGACAGACCTTCGCATACATACAAGCTTAATGATATTTACAACATACATACTTAATACACAAACATACACATATAATCATACAAACGCACATAAAAATACATACATACGTACATAATTAATGCATAAATACCTCAGACTACATGCATACATACTTCCATCATACGGGCATACATACTATAATACATACATACATACTAAATTCATAGACAATTATTCATACATACTATATACCACGTATCTATATATTATATATATATATATATATTATATATATATATATATAAATACATACATACTAAATGCATATATGCACAAAAATTAAAATGTATGCAATACCCTTTCGCATGACTAGAAAGGCTTTTGCATACATTTTGATTTTTGTTTGATGAACTCACAAACTGAATATATAGAGCTACATTTCTTTTGACAAGTACTAAAATAACAGGAATGGATTATTATTGTATAAAGTCCACCTTCCCTTCTCTGCTTTGTATACCATCTTCTTTGTGGAAAGGAAAGCTCTGACCGACGACCACCGCACCTTCTCGTCTTCCGCATTGCCCTTATGCGGCAGGCCCCCGCCTCCACTACAGGCATTTCCAAAGTTAGCCTAGGATGAAGTGGCATAAATTAATTATCTTGGTATTTTTTTATACAATTGGCTTGTGGAACAGGCCTTCTTTTGAACCTTGAGAAACAGATGTTATTCATAATCGAAGAACCGCTACCTATTTCCATCTGAAGTAATGTTGCTGAAATGCCTCGCTTTATATCGAATGTATGTTTTAATTTCTCACATAGAATATTTTTCGTTCTCGGAGCGGGTTTCGAATCCACGCCCCGATGAGATGGTTGCCTAAAACATCTCCTTAAGACTACTCGGCATCCCCCCCTCCCATAAGAGATACAGAAGGAATTCAAAGAAATGGAAAAAAAAAAACGTAAGAGGTTTTTGGTAAGATCTAAAGTATGTATTATATCAGCCTTATACAAGTTTACGAATACCAATAATCTGAAATTAACACGAGTAATGAAACCCAGCGTTTGCATATCCAACAGTTCTACACCCTCCTGTATATTAGGAAGGGAACATACCTATTATGAAGGGTAGTTCTTTTACAGATATGCCCATAATGCAGTATATAAAAGGGCGCTAAAAGAAAGCTCATGTCAAGTAAAAAATTATTTGCAACTTGAAAATGATGGGAAAATCGTGTATCCTTGAATCAAATAAGGTAAGCGATTGTATAGAATTTACAAATTGTATGACTAATCTCACATCTAAACGTTCGGATATGCAATCAATATGAAGGGAGATATACCGAAATAATATAAATACTTGTAAGAAGTTTTATCTCTTTCCAGAAGTATCATACATGTTTGAGTGTTCCATTGGCAATAACTTTTCACTTTTCATCGCATCTATATGATATTTTTAGGTCAGAAGGAATTGTCACAAGCCTAACAGCGGTAAGATTCAAACCACGCTCCCAAAAACCTAAATTTAGCACCATAGACCGCTCGGCCCACGCACCTGTTCATAGGCATAACTTTTACACTCTTTCAAAACGTTTTTGAGACCAGTGGTTGAAGTTTCCCGTGTGTACAAGAAAATAGATATTCCGTTTACGTCAGTGAAGAAAGAAGAAACATTGAAAATATGAGAATACTGCTTTTTTTTCTCACTTATGTAAATGGTGTGTTTGAGGATTTTTATTTTACTCCGCCCTCTCTCTCCAATCTTCTCCACAATAGGAGACCTCCCGCCGTGAACTTCTCGCCTTCCGCATTGCCCTTCTGAGGCTTCCCACTGCCTCCTCCGCCGGTATCTCTCCTCGTAATCCCAGGATGTGTGTGTGCACAAAGTAACAACATCTCATTTTAGTAACCCTTGCGTATGTGAAATCATGAACCTATCAAGAATTACATACTTGCTGGTTCATCGGGCATATTCTGCACCCGAAGTAATGTGACAGTGTACGGATAAGTCCGATAATGCGAAGCTTAGTCTCGCCGGGCTTATGCTCATGAGGGAGCCCGCCTGTGTCGACTACTGCCGACTCGGCTGAACCTAGTCCTTACACCGCCGTGTGCCCAGCTCCACAGCCGTATCCTCCGGTCGACAATTGCAACTTCGCCGCGCCTGTAAGTTCCGCAAATCATTTTTCGAATAACATAGTAAAGTGCAATCTACAAGAGAAAGTTCGAAGAGTTTTATCACCTCCTGAATGTGGTATGGAAGCTATATACCCAATATTGAATAATAGGTTCAGTTTCAGTAAATGAAGGGAAGCAACAAGGTAAAACCGTCTGACCCTGGAAGATCGGCCTTGTAAAGGACGTGAAGTAACAACTGAAGACCATTTTTATTCTTTAATTCTCTTATAATCAAAGCTGAATTTAGTACATATGGTATGATGGTTCCCCTTGTTAAAGGCAATTATTCCTTGCACCAAAACGCAAAT
>NW_023640469.1:2500-27500 GCF_015228065.2 Penaeus monodon | reverse complement strand
AAGATGCTGTAGTGGTCACACACAGTATTTCGATCTATGAATTAGGACACATTCAGATGACTGGTCTCTTTTCCTCAATTAATCTTAGACATGAATTCTTGAGTATCTGCGCCATCTGTTTAACAGAATAGCTCTTGTTAATGGTTGATTAATTCTGAAAAAATGAATCCCTGACATAAAAATTAGCTTAGTCCTTTTTTACATTATTTATGTTTTTATCCCTCCTTACTGAAATGCCACTTGCCTCTTGTGGCGTATGTATGGTGACAGATCAATACTTTGGTGAAGTGCTAAAACCCTGCAGTGTGGGATTCGAACCCACGCCTCCGAAGACCCTGATGCCTTACACCTCGCCTTAGACCGCTCGGCAAGCTCCTGTTCATGTACATACATATATATTGTATACATACATATATACATACACATCCATATTACATACACATACATATATAGCATACACATGCATATATCATACACATAACATATAGCATCACTACATATATACATACACATACATATAACATGACACTACATATATAAATCCACATACATTATACATACACTACTATATCATACACATACTATATACATACACATACAATATATAATATACACCTACATATATACATACACTACATATATACTACACATACATATATACCTACACATACCTATCTACATACAAATACATATTATACATACACGTTGATACTATTACTACACATACATATAATACATACACATACACGTATATACATACACATACACGTATATACATACACATACACGTATATACATACACATACAATATCCATACACTACATATATAACATACACATACATATAATACATACACATACATATATACTACACATCATAATACTTACACATACATATATACATGACACATACATAATACATACACATACATATATACATCACATACATAGATACATAACACTACAATATATCATACACATACATATATACATACACATACAATATATACATACACATCATAATACATACCTACATATTACATACACATACATAATATACATACACATGACATCACAACATAATCAGACACATACACATATACATACACATACATTTTTTTATATTTTATTATATATTTATATATTTAAAATATATTTTTTTTTTTTTTAATATTTTATATATTTTTTATTTATATTTTTTTTTAAAAAATTTTAATTATTAAAATAATATATTAAAAAAAATTTTATATATATATTTTTATTAATATAATAATCTTTTCTAAAATATTAATATTTTTTAAAATAATATTAAAAATTTATACAAAATTATTAATTTTCATTAATATATCAAAAATTTTTTTAATATATAAATATATAATAGTAATAAATTTTACATATATACAACATTATTAAATAAAATATTATTTTCAATATAAAACATATATACAACATATATCACAATATAGTTACATACTTTAATACATAATGAACAAAATTATCAACATATATACTAAATATATAAACAAAACAATATAAAAATTTATAGGGTATTTATTATAAAATTATATATTTTATACATTAAAACTCAATATACATCCCAAATACATCATATAAATATAAATACAAAAATTTTCCCTTTTGCAAAATACCTACATTATAACATATTTACAATAAAATCATAATATATATATATTAATATATAATATAATAATTTTAAATTATTAATTTTATACAAAATAATAATATTAATATATATAATAATATATAAAATAAAAAATATATATATAATTAAATAAAAATTTTTCACATTAATAATATTATAATATTTATACTATAAAATAATATATATAATATATTTTGTTTTTATAAAAGGGTTTATATATATTATATATATTTATATATTATTTTTTTTAAAATATTTTATATATATTTAATATTTTATTTATTTATATTATATATAAGATATTTTAATATAATTTTTTATATTTATTATTTCTTATTTTTAATATCTTATATTATATATATTTTAATATATATAATATATATATTTTTAAATATTATATATTTATTTATATATTCTTTTATATTATATTTTAATTTTATATTTAAATTTTTAAAATTTTATAAATTTTTTATATATATTATATTTTATTTATATATTAATATATTTTTTTCCTAACACAACACACACCACAACACACAAACATACAAATATACATATGTATATTGGGTATATAATGTTTATGAATAGTATATATATGTATATATATGTTATATTATATATATATATATATTATATATAATTTTATATATATATATTTAAATATATATATTTAATATATTATTATTTTAAAATTATATGAAATTATATGTAAAATTTGTTTAATAAATATATTATAATTTTATATATAATATATATATATATATATATTTATTTATTATTTATTATTATATTATTATAAAAATTAATTGTTTGTGTGTGTGTGTGTTGTGCATGTTGTGTGTGTATACATATATGAAATGTATTATATTTTAATGTTATTATATTATATTATATAATTATTACCATAATATGTATCCCTATGTATATTTGTATATAAATAATATTATTATATATATTATAATATTATATATATTATATTTATATATGTTTGTGTGTGGGTGTGTGGTGTTGTGTGGGTGGTTTATGTTATGTGGGTGTGTGTGTGTGTGTTTGTGTGTGTTAATATATACATATTTAATATATATATATTATAATATTTATTATATATTTTTATTAATATTTTATTAAAATATGTTTATAGATGAATATGTAGAATTAAGTTAATATAAAACCCTTACATATATATATAGTTTTAAAAAATTTTATATATTATATAATTTTAATATTATATTATAATATTATTTTAAAATTTATGTTGATTTTTATATATTTTTATTATTATAAATTTTATAAAATTTTAAAAATTTAGAATCCATATATTATATAAGTTTTTTAAAATTTTTATATTTTTTGACTTATATATCACATTTTCATGTATTTTCCTTTATATTTATATATAATCATTCATATATATATACATTTACATACATATTACATAATATAAAATATCTATATATTATTATAATATAATAATTACATATATATATATATACATATATGCATACATATATACATACATATTACATCTATATATATACATATATACGTCATTATACAAACATTATACAATACATATATACATACATATATATAATACATATATATACGCATTATACATAAATAATACACATATCTATACACATATATATACACATGTATATAATTTATATATCATATATATACATATGTATACATATTTTATATGTAATACTATTATATAATATTATATATATATATATATATATATAATTAAAATATATATATATTTGTGTATTATATATATATATTCTATATATATATATATTATATATATATATTGTGTGTATGTATTCTATGTATATATATCTATCTATATTATACATATATATATATATCTTCTATATATAATATTTATCTCTATTCTCTATATATTATTATGTCTGTATCTATATGTATATGTATCTATGTATCTATCTATGAATCTCTGCATCTGGTACTCTATATTGTGCATCATATATCTCTCATCTGTGTCCTCTATCTGCCTCTACTGTCCCTCTCTTCTCTCTGATACTCTCTCTATCTATCTAATATCTCTAAATCTTATCTCTGTATCTCTCTATCTATATCTATATATCTCTCTATCTATATCTATATATCTCTCTATCTATATCTCATACACACCGCCCCACCCCACCCACCCCCACCTCACCCGCCACCCCCCCCCACCCACCCCCCACCATCTATATCTCTCTCTCTATGCTCATCTCTATCATATCATCTCTCTATCTATATATGTGTGTGTGTGTGTGTGTGTGTGTGTGTGTTGTGTGGGGGTATGTGATGTGTGTGTGGTGTTATACATACATATATATACATGCATATATACTACTATAATACATAGATATATATATATATATTATGGATCTATATATATTAGTATATATATATATATACACATATATATATATATACACATATAATATACATATATATATAGAATATATATACATATATATATAATATAATATTATAATATATTCATATTTATTGTATACATATTTATATATATATATATATATCTATATATCTCTCTCATATATACTATATATATATCTATCTATATATATATATGCAGTATATATATGTATATTATCTTCTTTATGTATATACACTATGTTCGCTATGCTCTATATTATTCTATATATGTATATATATGTTTTATCTGGATCTCTACTCTGTTCTGTATCATACATGTCTCTTATCTGTCTGTATCTCTATCTATATCTATCTCTATCTATATATATAATATCTCTATCATCTCTCTCCTGTATATCTGTATATAGCATGTATCGTATGAATATGTCTGATCTTGTACATATCTGGTATATATATGTCTATAATGTAAATATTTATACTAATCTCATATATTATCTATTCTATATATCTCTCATACTCTCTATTCCCTATATATGTATTATATACTATATCTAGCTCTCTATATATATATATATATATTCTTCATTATATGTATCGTCTATATAGCGGTAATATCTATATAATCTCCTACACCCACCCCCACACACACACACCCCCACCCACACACAATATATATATATCATATATATATATATTATTAGATATATATATATATATATATCTATATTTATATATTATTACTATCATATATATATATCTATTTCTATATATATATATATCTATATATAAATATATATATATAATATATATATATTGTGTGTTGTGTGTGTGTGTGTGTGTGTGTTTGTAATGTGTGGTGGGTGTATAACATATATAGATATATGTTTAGATAGATACAATACATTATATATAGATATATATATATTATATATATATATATATATATCTATTATATATATATAAATATATCATATATATATATATATATAATATAAGACAATAAACTGGCCCCTGGGGTTCCCTTGACGCAAATATAGCACCTATTAGCTCCCTATACTGGGTTGCGGTGAACTGTCGGCAGCATGGGGCATTGGATATCTTGGTGAAACACCTTCGTTCTACTGTTTTACTGTTCAACAAATAATATGTCTGGCGTATTTACAGTGTAACTGTTCATAGCGGCAGCGATGGTTACTCCCTATTAGTGTGGAGACTGCGAGTTGAGAAGGATCCTGGGGGATTCCACTCAACTTTTGATTTTCTCCTGACAAACCTCTACCCAATGATTAAAATACAGAAATGAGAATTCATACCACTCGCCCGTCGCTGGGTTATCAAGGGGCGCGTTATTCAGTGTTAAGAGTTTACTTATCTTGGAGCTGTTTTAAGTAATGCTTATGATGATTCACCGGAGATAAAAAGAAGAATTGCCATTGCTAAAAACGCCACAATTGCTCTCAATAACATCTGGAAGACCGAAGCATTACTTACGGACAAAGTTTTCCAATTGCATCATATGGGGGGGGGGGGGGGGGTTTTCTGAGTTTTGGGTTCTGAAGTAGATAAACAAGACAAGAAAGTATTTTTAATGTGGTGTACAAACGATAACTGCGTATTTAGCTGCGAAGAGAGATATGAATGATAAGATGCTGAGAAAAATAAATGTAAAGACCGGCTGTTGGACATCTTGAACATGAGGAATTAAAGTTTATTGGTTATGTGATGAGAATAAAGTATTGAGAAAGAACTTGCTGACATGGATGGTGATAGAAACAGAGGAAGAGCCAACCGAAACAAACATCGACAACATCAAAGATATTTGCGGGCTGTCCATGGTACAAGGTGGGAGAACAGCGTAAGGATCGAGTTTAGTGGTGAAGGATGGTGGAGAGGTCCCACGCTGCTCAAACTGAGCATCCCGTTATTGATGATATATACATATATGTTGGTATCCATGTACTTGTATGTATATACATATATGTATATATATATAATATATATCTATATATATATATATATATTTATATATATATATATATATATATATATAATATAATTATATATAATTATTATATATATATATAAATATATTCATGCATTAGGACACACACACATGAAGAAGACACACAAGCAAACACACAATAAACAACAGACACATATACATGTGTTTACTTTATACATCGATAGATACATGCATACCTAGATATAGGTAAATAGAAGATTAGATAGAAAAATAGTATAGAATCTATCATATATATATATATAGATATATATATCTATTATATATATATAGATAGAATAGATAGATAGATAGATAGATAAATAGATGTACATATATACATATGTAATACATATATACATAAATAGAAATATACCTTTATATAGGTATATATATACATATTATGTGTGTGTGTGTGTTGTGTTGTGTGTGTTTGTGTGCGTGTGTGCATGTATATGTTGTATTTATTGTTGCATAACTTTAGCCCTGAGCAGTGAAACCCTCTGGCCAAGGCTAGGGTGGTAAATACACGTTTTTAGGATACAAAAAATTATTCTTGTGCTTAATGTAGGTGTCAAAACCTTGAA
Organism: Penaeus monodon; assembly: GCF_015228065.2. Taxonomy (NCBI): domain Eukaryota; kingdom Metazoa; phylum Arthropoda; class Malacostraca; order Decapoda; family Penaeidae; genus Penaeus; species Penaeus monodon. The sequence continues at coordinate 20,837 of NW_023640469.1, read as the reverse complement.
GTTGAATATAGCACGAGCTCAGTTCTTATTTCAATTTCATTTGATGATTTCATCAGAAGTTCATTCATGGTCACTCATAATTACATTTACGTATTTCTGATTCATGTTATATTATTTACCTTATTCGATATCCATAGGCCCATTGCTGCCTAATTACTTTACATAGGTAAGGGAGGAGCAGAAAGTCATTATTCATCTACACTATATTTTAACATAAACACGTGTTCAGTATTAACATCCCACATATCGAAAGTATTCAGCACACTCCATCATCAGGAAAACACCATAATGTGACACTCGATAAACAGAATGACTATCAGATATAGACAATGAATATATATAAGAAAGTGAACCTATAAAGCTATAATAAAGGCATTGTGTCCTATATAATCAAAAACAGATTAAAAGAAAAAACCCAAGTCGAAAAAGCGGCAAATCTAGCGAAATATAGCCTTTTGAGAGTATACACCAAAATGACGTTTTTTTCTATGCATTTTGATAATTTTGGCAATTATTAGGGGTAATAATGATATAATTACCAGAATTCTATTAATATGAAGATGATGATAAAACGTGAGAATAAAGAGATTTGGATAACATTTGATGATTATTAGTCTTATTAGTATTATCATTATTAATTATCAATATTTATTGTTATGATTAATTATTATTATTATTATTATATTATTATTATTATATTATTATTATTATTATTATTATTATTATGATTATTATTATTATTATTATTAACTTTAATTTGTATTATTACCAAAATATGCTTACTTAAAATAACAATATAGTAATAAATAAGTATAATAATAATAATACTAATCGTTATAATATTGCTATTAATATTATTATTGTTATTATTATCATTATTATTCTTTTACTAGTAGTACAATTTGCCAAAATGAATTATAGAACGTAATACTTACAGTATAACGATGTTAATTAAATAAGATATAATATTGTTTATAAAAACGTTATTATATTATTATATTGTTTTACTATTATTTATTGTAGTTGTTATTAGTATAGTTGTAAACTAATATTGTTAACTGGCATAATTGCAATACTATGATCATATTGAATATGCTGATAATATTGGCAATAATGATGACAGTAATTGCAATTTTGATGATATTGATGATGATAATGATGTTAGATTGATGATAACGATAATAATATGATCATCATGATATAAGACGATAATAACAGGAATTGTGTCCTATGTAATCCAAACAGTAAACAGAAAAAAAATCCCAAAAGTCAAAAAGTGGCAAAATCTAGCGAATATAACCTTTTGAGATTATACTCCAAAATGACGTTAATTTCCATTCATTGATGATTTGGATAATAGGATGATAATGATAATAATTACCAGGATTCTATCAATCATTACCAATTAATGATGAATACACAGTGAAATAAAGGGAATTTGGATAACATTTGTGATTATTAATATTATTTACATTATCATAATTATTATCGATTATTATTACTATTATCGATTATTATTATTATTATTATTATTTTTTAAAAAATTATTATTATTATTATTTATTATTATTATTATTATTATTATTATTATTATTAGTATTATTGTTATTGTTATTATTATTAATTATTATTACTTAGTTACTAGTATTATTCCAAAAAATATATTTATACTGTAATATAACAATAATAGTAATACTAAGTATCCTAATAATAATACTAAATCGTTATTAATATTATTATTGTTATTATTATCATTATTATTCTTTTTACTCGTATTATATTGCAAAAATAATTATTATACAGTAATATTAACAGTAATAACGATGTTACTTAAATTAATTATATAAATATTTATTAAAGACGTTATTATTGTTATCACTATCATTATTGTAGTTGTTATTAGTATAGTTGTAGAACTATATATTTTTAACTCAATGATTGGCAATAATAATGCTCAATCTTGCGATAAAGTGATAATAATTGCAATAATTCAATAATGAGGATGATATGATGATGAAACGATAATAATGATGATAATCATGATAATACTGATGATGCATAACAGGATTGTGTCCATATATAATCAAAAACAGTAAAGAAAAAAATCCCAAAGTCCGAAAAAAGCGGAAAAATCTAGCGAAATATAGCATTTGAAAGCATACTCCAAAATGACGTTTTTCCATTCATTGATGATTTGGCAATTATTAGGGTAAAAATGATAATAATTACCGAAATCTATTGATCATGACAATATGATATAAAAGTGAAAATCAAGAGAATTTTGATATATTTGATGATTATTAATATTTATTACTATTATCATTTTATTATCATATTATTGTTATATGATTACTATTATTAATATTTATTATTATTATTAGTTAGTATTATTATATCATTATTTATTATTATCATTGCTTTAATTATTAGTATTTTTATTTTGCCAAACATTATCATAACTGTAATAATATAATAATATAATAGTAAGTATCCTAATAATAATACTAATCGTTAATAATATTGTTTATTTTTTTAAATTATTTATTATTGTTATTATTATCATTATTATTCTTTTTACTATAGTATATTGGCAAAAATAATTATTATAACAGTATATTACAATAATATCGATGTTAATTGAAAGTAATTATATAAATAAATTATCATAAAAAACGTTATTATTGTTCATAGTATTGTTATTACTATTGATTACTCTAGTTTATTTATAGTATAGCTGTAATATTACAATAATATGTATAATTGCAATAATGATGATAAATCATTGCAATAATGATGATTAATGATGATGATAATGATGATAATATGACGAATGATGAATGATAACGATATAGTGATAGAATACATGATATAATGATCATAATAACAGGAATTTGGTGTTGCCAGATAATGAGAAAAAACAGGTAAAGAAAAAAATCGGGGGCAAAAGTTCAAAAAGCGGCAACATTCTGCGAATATAGCCCTTTTGATAGAAAGTAGTCCAAATGACGTTTTTTTTTCCATTCAATTTGATTATTTTGGCAATTTGAGGGTATAATGATACTAATTACCAGAATTCTGATTAATCATGATAATAATGATGATAAAAGTGAGAATAAAGAGAATTTGGATAACAATTGATATTATTATATTATACTATATCATTTTATCAATCATTATTATTCTATTATTAGTAGTATTATTATTAGTATTATTATTAGTATATAGATTATTACTTTAATTATTAGTATTTATGCCAAAAAATGGGTCATAACTGTATAATACAATATATCATAATAAAGTATAACAATAATAATACTAATCGTTATAATTTAATTAAAAAATAAATTTTTTAAAAAGGTTTGGGAAAGAAATAAAAAAAAAGAAATTGGAAAAAAAAAACATTTGATGATTTATTTAGTTTTTATTTTTTTTTTTAAAAATTTTTTTTTTTTTTTTTTTTTTTTTTTTTCAATTTTATTTTTTTTTTTTGTTTTTTTTTTAATTTTTTTTTTTTTTTTTTTTTTTTTTTTTTTTTTTTTTTTTTTTTTTTTTTTTTTTTTTTTTTTTTTTTTTTTTTTTTTTTTTTTTTTTTTTTTTTTTTTTTTTTTTTTTTTTTTTTTTTTTTTTTTTTTTTTTTTTTTTTTTTTTTTTTTTTTTTTTTTTTTTTTTTTTTTTTTTTAAAAAAAAAAAAAAAAAAAAAAAAAAAAAAAAAAAAAAAAAAAAAAAAAAAAAAAAAAAAAAAAAAAAAAAAAAAAAAAAAAAAAAAAAAAAAAAAAAAAAAAAAAAAAAAAAAAAAAAAAAAAAAAAAAAAAAAAAAAAAAAAAAAAAAAAAAAAAAAAAAAAAAAAAAAAAAAAAAAAAAAAAAAAAAAAAAAAAAAAAAAAAAAAATTTTTATTAATTTTTAAAAAATTTTTATTTTAAATAATTTTATTTTTTTTTTATTTTTTTATAATTAATGAATTTTTAACAAATTTTTATATTAAAAAAACCAAAAAAAAAAATCGAATTAAACCCAATTTGGGAAATAAAAGTTTAAAATATCAAAATCGTTTTTTTTAATTTTTTATTGGCAATTTTTTTTTAAGGGTAAAATTTGAAAATAATTAAAACATTAATATTAGTAAAAATATGTTTTTAAAATAAGAATAAAAAATTTGGGAAAAAAATTATTTTTATTAATTTTTTATTACTTTTAATTATTTAATTTTATTAATATTGAAAATATTTTTATCAAAAATTTGGAAATAATTTTTATTACTTTAAATAGTATTATTGCAAAAATATGCAAAATTTGTAATAATAAATAAAAATAATAATAAGTATAACAAATAATAATATAATCGTTATAATAAAAAATTATTTTAAATTTTAAAATCAAAAATTAAAAAAAATAATAAAAGGTTTGGGAATAAAATTTTAGAATATATAAAATACTTATTTATCATTTTAATATTTTTTTAATATAAAATATTTTAAATTAAAAAACATACAAAAATGAAAAAATTAAAATAATAATTTAATAAATTTTTATATTTTTAATTTTATTTTTTTAATTTTTTATAATATTTTTTATTTTAATTTTAATTTTTTATTTTTATATTTTTATTTTTATTAATTATTTATTTTTTTATTTTTTTGTTATTTTTAAATTAATTTTTAATTTAAAATTTTATATTTTTTAAAAAATATTTATATGAAAATAAAAAATAATAAAATAATAAATAAATAAATAAATAAATAAAATTTTCTTTTTTATTTTTATCTTTTTATTTTTTAATATATTAAAATATTTTTTAATTATTAATAAAAAATTTAAAAATTAATTTTATTAAAATATTTTTATCCGTTTTTTGTTTTGTTTTTGGGGTTTGTTATTGGGGTTGTTGTAAAAACCATTTTTAAGAAGTTTGAATAATATTTTAAAAAATTAAAAAAGGGATATAATTTAAAATTAATAGAATAAAATGGGGGTTAAAACGGATTTATTTATTTGGGTTAAAAATATATAAAAAAGGAATTTTGGGATAGATAATAAAAAATAAAAAAAAAATTTTCCCAATTTAAAAAAGGGGAAAATGGGGAAAAATTAAGTTTTAAATATAAAATGGTTTTTATTGTTTTTATTTTTAATTTAAGGGAAAATATAAAAATAAAATTTAGATTAATAATATATAAAAATGAATAAGAAATTTTAAAATATTTATATTTTTAATTTTATTTTTTATTTTATTTTTATATATTTTTTAGAAACTTTTAAAATGTTTAATTATTTTTAATTTTTTTAAGTTTTTTTAATTTTAAATTATTTTTAAAAATATTTTTTAAAATTTTTAAGTATTTTGAAAAATTTTATATAAGTAAAATATATTAAAATTAAAAGTATAATAAAAATATATAATTGTTAAAATTTTTTTTAATATTTTATGTTTTTTAAAATTATTTTAAAAAATTTTTTATTTTAGTATAATTCAAAATTTATTAACATTTAATATTAAAATTAATATTTTTAAATAATTTAAAAAATATAATTTTATAATAAAAACTTTATTATTTTTTTTTATTTTTTTAAAATTATTTTTTAAATTTTTTATATATGTAACCCTTTAAAAAAATATAAAAATTTTAAAATATGTATATTAAAATAATATAAAATTTTGTTAAAATATAAAATTTATATATAAAAATATTAAAAATAGTAAAAAATATATAAAAGTTTTTTCAATATAATAAAAACAACTAAAAAAATAAAAGGTAAAAAACTTTAAATATATTTAAAATATAAATAATTTTTTTTAAAAATTTTTATTATTTAATTATTTAAAATAAATATATTTAAAAATTTTTTAAATATAATAATATAATAAAAAAATATTTGGGAAAAAATTTTTTATTTTTAAATATTATTAAAAATTTTTCCATATTATAATTTTATTAATTATTTTATATTATTTTATTTATTTTTATTTTTAATATTATTTTTTATTAAAATTTTATTATTGAAAAATTTTATAACTTTAAATAATAATATAATAAAAATATCTAAAAAATAATTTAAATTTTTTTTAATTTTTATTTTATTTTTTATTATAAAAATTTTTTATATAAAATATTTTATAATACCCTAATATATATATATATTTTATAAAATTTATAAAAATTTTTAAAATAAAAAATAAAATATAATTTTTATATATTATATATATATATATATATAAAATATATATTATATATAAAATTTTAATTTTTTAAAACAATATATATATATATTATATAAAATTTTATATATATAAAAAAATTTTAAAAAATTAAAATAATAGAATATATATATATATATCTTAAAAATTATAAAACATATATATTTATATTTATATTAATGGGGTTTTTTTTTTTTTTTTTTTCTTTTTTTATATAAATAAAATTATATTATAAATATAAATATATATATATAAAATATAAAATATACCCTATATATTAATTATTTTTTTTAATTTTTTTTAATATTATCCCCTATATATATTTTATTATATATATTTTTATAATATTTTTATAATATATTTTTATATATAAGTAAAATTTTTATTATATAATATTATATATATTTTATATTTAAAATTATATCATATATATTATAAATTAAAATTTTATTTATATATATAATTTTATATATATTATATTTTTAAAAAATTTAAATATATAAAATATATATATATTATTTTAAAATAGAAAATATATTTAATATATATATTTTATATTTTTATTATTTTTTAAATATATTTATAGAAATATTATCATAATATTTATATTATAATTATAATTTATAATTAAATGAATCTATATAATATAAAATATAATAATTTTTATCTTTTTAATATATATTTTATATATTTTATATATATTTTAATTTGATAAAAATTTTATTTAATATATATATACAATAAAATATAAATTTTTAGATAGATATTATTTTAAAAAGTTTATATATATAAAAAGGTATATAAAAACAAAAAATTATTAGATTTATTTTTTATAAAATTATTTTATATATATATATAAATTATACTTTTATATTTTTATTTATATTTTATTTTAAATATTAAATATACATATTTTTTTAATATTTTATTTTATATAAAAATTTTAAATTTTTATTTTATATAGTTTTAAAATATATATATATAATATATAAAAACTTATATATATAAAAAATATTTATTTATATAGAGATATATATTTTTATTATATATAAAAATTTTACTAACCATATATAATTTTTTTTTGTTATTTTTTTTGGTTTTTTTCTTTTAAAAATTTTTATTATAAAATATATCATAATAAAATTTTAAAATATATATATATATATTACTTTATTATTTTTTATTTTTAAAAATTATCTATATTTTTATAAAATTATATATCTTAATATATATATATTTTTAAATATAAAAATTTTTTAAAAAAACAATATTATATATATTTAAAATAATAAGAATATTTTTATAAAATTATTAAAAATTATATATTAAAATTATAAAATTTTATATAAAATTTTAAAATAAAATTATTAAAAAATTATATATCAAATATATATTATAATATAATATATTTTTAATATTATAAAATTTTAATATAATATAAAAAGAATTATATTAAAATTAATTTATAATATATTTTATTTTTAATAAATATTTTTTTTTATAAATATAAAAAAATATATATATTTTATATATATTAGAAATTATAAAATTATAAAATATTATATATTTTCTTTATATATATATATAATAAATATTTTGTATATAAAATTATATAATTTTATATATATATTTTTTTTAAAATTTTAATATATATTAAATATATTTTATATGAATTTTAATTAATATATATATATTATATAATTATAAATTAAAATTTATATTTATAATAATATTTTTATATTATATTTAATAAAAATAAAATTAAAATATATATATATAATTTTAAAATTTTATATAAGATAAACTATATATATATAATTTTACTTTTAAAAAATTTTATATAAAAATATTTTAATTTTATATATATAAAAATTATATAGTTAATATATAATATAAAAAATAAAATATATTTTAAAATTAATATTTATAAAATAAAATTTTAGTTTATATATTTTTTATAAAATTTTATTTATTATAAAAATTAAAATTTTTTATTTTTATAAATAAAATATATAATAAAAAATAAAAATATATTTATTTTATTATATATATATAAAATATATATATAAAATTAAAATTTTTGTATATAATTAATATATAATATTTGTGATAATTACAAAATATTTTAATTTTTGGGGTTTTTTTGGGTTGGGTTTTTTTTTTTTTTATAATCAATAAATTTTAAATAATAAATAAATAAAAAAATTTTTAAGATTTACTTTTTTTTTAATTTTTAATATATATATAATATAATTTATAAATATAATAATATATATAAAAATATATAAATTTTTATTTAACATATAATATATTTTATATAAATATTTTTATTAATATATTTTAAAAATATATATATATTTTTATATATATACTTATATATATATAATTTTAAAATTATATCTATAAATATATATATTATATTTATTTAAAAATTATAATATATATATTTATATTATATATATAAAATAATATATATTATATAAAATATATTTTATATTTTTATATAAAAATAATATATTATAAATATTTTTAAAATTAAAAATATATATTATATAGATCTAATTTTATATTATATAAATCTATATTTATATCTATATAATTATATATAATAAATTTAAATATTAAATATATAATTTATTTTAAAAAAATTATATATATAATTTTTATAATTTATAATATAAAATTTTAAAAAAAAAAAAAAATAATATTTTAGATTAAAATTATATTTTTATATATTATATATATATATAATATAATTTTATAATTTATATATAATTATATATATAATTTTTAATATATATAAAATTATATAAATTTTTATATATATAAATATAAAACCAAAAATTTTTTATATTATTTTTAAAACATTATAATTTATAATATTCAAAATAAAAATAAAAAATAATATAATATATTTTATATTTTATATATATTTTATATATAATAAATTATATTTTAAATTAAATATATTTTTTTAAAAAATTTTATAAAATTTTTAATATAAAAATTAAAAAGATCTTTTTTTAAAATAAAATTTATTTATTTATTATATATATATATTATATATATATTCTATAAAATTTTATATATATATAAAAAATTTTAAAATATAATATATTTTAAATTATATATATATATAATATTTTATATTTTAATATTAAATAAATATACATAATTATATATATTTTATAATATAATATTAAGGTTTTTTCTAATAATATATATATTAAACAATAATATATATATATAAAATATTTTAAAATTATATTTTATTATATAAAAAAAAAAAAAAATATTTTTTATTATATATATATATTTATATTTTCTTTATATAAATAATAATATTAAATATTAAAATTTTATATAAAAAAAAATTATATAATTATATTTTTTAATTATGTTTAAAATTTATATATATTTTTTTTAAAAAATTATTTTATATATATAAAATATATATATATATTTTAAATATAATTTTAAAATTATAAAATTAATATATATCATATATTTTATAAATAATTATATATAATATATATATTTAATATATAAATAAAATATTTTATTTAAAAATATAAATTTTTATAAACATATAAAATATTTTATAAAATTTTAATAGATATACTAAAAATAAAATTTTATTTTAAATAAAATAATTAAAAGGAAAAAAAACTATTTTATATATTATAAATTTTTTATATATATATATATATATAATTTATTATTATTTTAAAATTTTATATTAAATTTTAATAAATATATATATATAAAAACTATATAATAAAATTTATTTTTATATATATATTTATAATTATATAATATATATATAAAATTAAATATATATATAGATCAAAATTATATATAAAATTATAAAATTATAATATATATTTTATAAAAGTAAAATATTTATTTTTAAATATATATATATATATATATATAAAATTTTTATATAATATATATTTTAATTATATTTTTATATATTTTATAAAAATTTGTATATATAAAAATAAAAAAAACAAATATATATATATAAATATATATTAATATATATATATTTTTTATTTTATATTTTATTTTTGGAAAATATATTTTTATTTTTCATTTTATCATATTATATTTTATTAATATATATATATATGGGGGTTATATAATAAACAAAATATATATATATATATATAATAAATTTAATATAATTTATTTTATTATATCTATATAATATATATAAAAATAAAATATATATATAAAATAATATATAATATATATATAATATTTTAAATATATATAAAAAAAACAAAGAAAACATTATTTTTATTATAAAAATATTTTATATTTTATATATATATTAAAATTTTATTTTCTATATATAAAAATTTTAAAGTAAACAATAAAATATAATGTTATAATAAAATATTTAATATATCATATTTTTAAATTTTTTTAATTAATATATTTTATATATATTTTCTATATTTTATATATTTTATTTTAATTATTTTATTAAATATTTTTCAAAAATTATATATTTTTTATATAATTTTTTTATATAATATATTTTCCCTATTAAAAAATATATATATTTATATTTCTATATTTTTAAAAAATAAAATTTTAATAAAAATATATCTTTTTTTAAACATTTTTTTTATATAAAATCTATAATATATAAATTTTTAATCTTATTTATATTTTTAAAATATTATCTATTCGGTATATCCAAAAACAAAAAATATATTTTAATATTTATATATTTTTTAAAATTTTATATATATATATAAAATAAATTTTAATATAAAATAAATTTAATATTTTATAATAAACAAATATATATATAGATATATTATTTTAAAATTATTATATAAACATAAAAAATTTAAAATTTTAAAATCTTTTTTTAAAATTTTATTTTAATTTAATCCCAAAATAATAATATATATATAAAATAAATCTCAATAAAAAAAAAAAAAAAAAAATATTAGGAAAATTTTATTTTTTTTTTTTAATTATATAAAATATTTTATAAATATAAAAATATATATAAAACTTTTAGATATATAAATTTTATATCTATATATAAATATATAAATTTTTATATTTTTTATTTTTAATACCCTTAATATATTTTAATGATAAAAAACAAATATATATTTTATAATTTAACTATATATTTTTTTACAATTTTTAATATTATTTTATTATAATTTTATTTTTATTTTTAAAAATTTTTTAAAATTTATATATATATATATAATAAATTTTTATATATAATATTTTTATAATATATATATCTTATATATAATAAAAAATATATATAAATATTCATTTTTAATATTTTATAATTATATTATATATTAATATTTTAAAATTTAAAATATATAAATTTTATATATTATATGTTATATATATATAAATAAATGAACATAATAATTAAAAAATATAATTAATATTTTATATATCTTATAATATTTTTATATAATATATAATATAAAACATAAGATATTTTATATAAATATATAATTATATATATTATAAATATAATATATATTATAATATAATATATAGGGGTTGTTTTTTTTTTTTTTTTTGTTTTTTAATATATATTTTAAACATATATATAATAATATTTTTATAATAAATTTTAAATAAATTTTATTAATATATATATAGAATTAAAAAAATTTATAAAAATAAAAAATATTTAAAATTATTTATTTATTATCTAAAAATTTTAAAATTTAAAATATTTTTATATCGAAAAATTTTATAAAATATATAAAATATATATTAAAATATATATATTTTTGGTTGTTTGTGTTTTTTTTTTTTGAAAATATATTATAAAAAACAAAATATAATTATTTTTATATTATAAAATTTTTTATATTTTAATATTATATCAATATAAATTATAATATAAAATTTTTTATTTTTTATTTTTTTATTTTTTAAAATTATATAAATATAAACCATAATTAATATATTAAACCATATTTATATTATTTTTATATGGGTAAAATTTTATTATATATTTATAATATATTTTTTTAATAATTTTTTAAAAAAATTTTTAAATAATTTTTAAAATATATCTTATATTTCTATATTATATATATATATAAAATATAATAGAAATACCCTATTTTTTAAAAAATATTTTTTTATTTTTTTAAAATTAAATTATATTTAAATATAAATTATAATATTAATTAAAATTATAAAATATTATATATTTCATTATATTTTAGTTTATATATATATAAAAATAAATATATCTATTATATATAAATATTATAAATATTTAAAATTTTTATATTTTATATACATGTATATAATAGGGAATATATCTCTATTTTTATATTTTTAATATATTTAATAAAATGTTTATATCTTTTTAAATATATTTTTTAAATATATATATATAAAATTTTATTTTAATATATAATAATATTATATTATAGATATTTAAATTTTATATATTTTTATATATTTTATAATTTTTAAAATTTTTATATTTTTATTTTAGATATTTAAAAAATTAATATATAAAATTTATAACAAACATATAGTTTTTTGATATTAATTTTTTATATATATAGTAATATATATAATATATAAACATTATATTTATATAAATTATATAAAATAAAAATTTATATATTAAAAAATTATATTTTTATATAACCCAATAAAAAATATATATATAATATTATATAAAAGTTTAATATATTTTTAATTTTAAAATTAAAAAATATATATTTATTATATATTTATATTATATAAAAATTTTATAAATATTAATATATTAAATTATGGGAGGTATAAATTATTTTTATAATCTTTTCATATTAATATATATAAATATTTTATATTTTATATAAAATATATATATATAAATTTTAAAAAAAAAAAATAAAAATATTATAAAATATATATATATATTATGGGAAAAGTATAATTAATTAATATATATAATATATTTTATTTTAATTTTATAAAATTAAATATATTATAATATATTATATAAATATGATTTATATATATTAGTAATTTTTTAAAATTTTAATTTAATATATAATATATAATAAATATTTAATATATATTTTATATAAAATATATTTTTGAATATATATATATATTTTTTTTATAAAATTTTTTATATTTTATATTTTTAGTAGTTTGTATAAAATTTCTATAAAATAAAATATATTTTATATATAAAAAGGGGTTTATATAAATATTTTTAATTAATATATTAAATAATTTTAATAGGTTAGTTTCCCATATTTATATTATATATTTTATATATATAAATAATAAAATTTTTAATATATTTTAATATATGATTTTATATATTATATGTATGTATATATATATGAAACACTATTTTTAATAATATATAAAAAATATAATAATATTAATATATAATATATATATTTTAAAATTATATTATATTTTTAATATATTTATTTTCATTTTTTTTCCCTTTTAAGGGTAGGCGGGCTAAACCCGGCCGGGGTTCACAGCATGTATTAAATTTTGAAAGTTTTCATTTTTGATCCCTTTTGGAGTGAGTACGTGGTGGGGTCCCCATTTTCCTTTCCCCCAAAGGTCCCGGGTGGTACCTTTTTTAGGTAATTTCTCTCTTTTATCTGGGTTTGGGGACAGCATTTGACTTGGTGGTTTTGGCCACCCAGTGGCTGGGGGAAGCAATAAAGGGGGAATTTTCTTTGCCCAAAGGGAAAAACCGTGGCGGGGGGAAATTAAAACCCTCGAATTCATATTGCCGTCGTGACAGTCTTGGGGCCGCCCCTCAAAAAACTTTCGGCCCCCCGGGGCCCCTTTGGGACGTCATGGGCTTCCATGTTTTTTTTCTTAGCTTTAAAAACGGTGGTTTCCCCATTCCCTTCCCCCCAGGGGGTTTTTTTTCGAGTTACCATCTCTTTTCCCCGGCACTGATTGATTTGGCTTGGCCACCCAGGGGGCTATGTGCAATCGGGGGTAAAGGGTTCCCTTTGCCCAAGGGAAAACAGCGCCCCGGCCGGGTTGACTCGAACCCTGGGACTGATTGTCGCCCGTGCAGTTTGGTCCGACCCTAACCTTGGGCCCCACCGCGGCCCCACCAAAATTAAATATATTAATATATATATATATTTTATAATATATTAATAAAATAATATATTTATATTTTTACACCATTTTTGTATTCATTTTTATATAATAATAATATATATATTTTAATAATATTAAAATATATATATATAAATATATATATATATGATGTAAATTATAGCCCAGTGTATTTATATATAGTTTATATAGATAAAAATTTTATAAATTTTATATATATAAATTTTTAATATAATATATATAAATTTTGGTATATATATTTTAAAAATTTTTATTATATATATTATAGGATGTTTTATAAAACCCATATTATATTATATATATATATTATATATATATAAAAATTTTAATTTTAAAATATAATATAGAAAAAATAATCTATATATATATATTTATTTAAAATTTATATAGGTAAAATTAACTTTTGGTTTTATATATATTATATATTATATAATATAATATAATATATATATATGTTTTAATATTTTAATACGTATATAATATATAAATATTATATTAAAATTAAATTTTAAAAATTTTTATATTATAGATAGTTTAGATAGATAGATACATAATGGGATAGATAGATAGATAGTAGATAGTAGATAGATGATATTTTTTTTTTTTTTGGGTTTTTTAATATATAAAAAATTTAAAAAATTTTTAATAATATCTATATATATAATATTATATATAAAATGATATATATTTTAATTTGGGGAAATATAAATTTTATATATGTATTTTTATATATATATACTATAATATATATATATATAATATATATTAAAATATAAAATATATACAACATATTATTTTTATTTTAACACTTTGGTATATAAAATTATATATATTTTATAAAATATATAGATATATTATATAATATTTTATCTATATATTTTATATTGTGTGTGGTGTGTTTGTGTGGGGGGCCTGTGTGTGGGGTGTGTGTGTGTGCGTGTGGGGGGTGTGTGTGTGTGTGTGTGGTTTTGGTGGGGTTTTTGGGAAAGTGGGGGTTTGTGTTTTGTGTATGTGGGGTGAGTTTTTATGTATTTAAATTAGATGTAGTGTATGTTTAGGGGTGTGTGTGTGTTTATATTTTAATGTAATTAGGGAGAATTTTTCGGTGTTGTGTGTCTTTGGGTTTGGGGTTGGGAAGTGTGTGTGTTTTGGTGGTGTGTGGGGTGTGTGTGTTGTGGTGTGTGTATTTTTATATATTAAATAAAATATATCTATAATATAAAATTATTATATATATATCTTTTAATATAATATTTTCTGGGTGTGTGTGTGTGTGTTTTTTGCGTGGGGGGTGTGTGTGTTTGTGTGTGTGTGTGTGGTGTGTGGTTTTGGTTGTTTTGTGTTTTGGTGGATTAATCTAAAACCCTATATCTAATTTTTTACCCACATATATTATACATAATTTCACATATAATATATAAATATATTTTATATATATATAAAATTATATATATACATACAGAAAATTATTTATATATACATAAAACCAGGCAAAATAAATATTTTTCAAATTTTATAATAGTATATATATATTAAAATGTGTTTGGGTGTTTTGTGTGGGGTGTTGTGTGTGTGGGGTGGTGTGTGGTGTGCGTGTGTGTTTTGGTTGTGTTTGGGGGCTGTGTGTTGTATTGTGTGAGGTTTGTGTATAAAAATATAGGTATGTGGGGTTGTCTGGTCTGTGTGTATATGGGGTGAGTTTTTGGTAAAAAATATATATGGGGTGGTATTTTTTTTTATTTTTTGATCATGTTGAGGATGTGTGTGGGGCGGGGTGTGTGATTTTTGGTATGTGTGTGTGTGTGAGGGTTTTGTTTGTGTGTGCGTTAGGGGGTTTTTTAAATTTTAAAAAAAATTTTTAAATATAATATATAATATATATATTATATATTTTATTTTATATATTATATAATTTTTTTTTTTTTTTTTTCTTCTTTTTCTTCTTTTTTTTCCCTTTTTTCTTTTTTATCTTTAACGCACAAAAACCACACACAACTCCCACACACAAGAAACCCCCAAAACCAATCATAATATAAAAATATATATAAAATAAAAATATTTTTAATTATAAAAAATTTAATATTATAATTTTAATATTTGTGTTTTGGTGTGTGTGGGTGTTGTGTGTGGGGTGGTGTTTTTGTTTTGTGTGTGTGGGTGTGGGGTTTTTGGGGTTTTTGGGGGGGGGGGTTTTTTGTTGTGTGGGGTTGTTTTGGGGGTGTGTGTGGGGGTGTGGGTTGTGTGTGTGGGGTTGTTTGTGTTAATTCCTTGTTTTTGGGTTTTTTTTTAAAATAAAAATTATAAAAATATATATCTATAAATTTTTAATCTATTTTAAATATATTTTAAAATATATATAAAAAATAATTTTTTATTTTTTATATATATATTTTTAAAAAATAAAATTATTTTATTAAAATTTTATATATATATATATTTTATTATAAAAATATTTTTTTTTTTTTTTATTTAATTTAATTATTTTATAAGTTTATTTATTTTATAAATTTTAATATTTTATAAATTTTTTTTTTTTGGGGGTTTTTTTAAATCAAAAATCATTTTAATGGGTTTTTTATATATCTTTAAATATATAATATTTTATATATATATTATATAGTATTATAGAATATATATTATATAATTATATATATTATAGTTATAATAAAGGATATTAATTTTAATATAGAATATATTAAAAATAAGAGTAAAATAATTTTTAATATATATATAATATAAATTTTTATAGATATTAAAATTTTAATTTTATACGATTAATATAAAATAAATAAAATTTTATTTGATAATTTTTATAAAGGGAATAATAAGTTTAACAACAATATTTAAAATATATTAAATACAATTATATATAATAGTTTTATATATAAAATTATATATAATATAAAAGTATATATTAAATATATAAATATTTATATTTTTTATATTATATATATATAAAATTACCTATATAATATATTATATATATGATATATATTTATATTTAGAGTGTGTGTTTTTTATTTATAAAATATAATTAATTATATAATATATTATAAAATATATTATTTATATAATATATATTTATATAAAAATGGGGTTATTAATGTATAAAACAAAATATATATTTTAAAAAAATATAAAATATTAAAATATTTTATAAAATATATATATATTTTATATGTTTTTTAAAAAATATATTTTTAATATATATAATTTTAAAATAATATATTTTTATATATAATTACTATTTTATGTATTTTAATACCACCCCCCCCACACACCCACACCCCAACACCCCACAGACTAATAAAATTTATATATTTAAAATATATAATTATATATATAGATATATATATATACATATTTTTTTTTAAAATATTATATATAATATATTTTAATATATATTTAAAATTTATATATAAAATTTATATATAAATTATATATATATGTATATGAATTTAAAATTATAATTATAGAAAAATTTTATTTTAATATATATAGATATAGACATAGATATTTTTATATCTATTTTATTATATTATAAAAATATTTTAACCCTTATATATAAAAATTTTATATATATTTGGGAAACATATATTTATATATACTTTAATTTTATAACACCAAATATAAAACCTAATAAATGTATTTTTGTATTTAATTATATATTTTTAAAATTTTTTATAAAAAATATAATATTAAATATATTAAGGAATATTTTAGATAATAAACCCCTATATAACAATTCCACAAACAAACCACACACACACACCAACCCCACAAAACCACAAAACCCACCACAACCACACAAAACCAAAACCATATATAAAAAAAATTATAATAAAGATAAAATATAATACTAATATATATAAATAAAATTTTAATAATAAAATTTTATTTTAATATTTTTATCTATAAAATAATTATTAAAAAATAAATTTATATATATGTTTTAATATATATATATATATATAATACCCAAAATATGGGAATATTTTATT
>NW_023640468.1:0-11274 GCF_015228065.2 Penaeus monodon | reverse complement strand
AAAAGGCAGTTAAAAAAAGGTCCCTTTTTTTGGGGTGTTTTATGTAATTTTTGGGGATCAAAAATTTCCCCCCCGGGGGGCGTCCCCCCTTTTAATAACAAAACCTTTCAATTGCTTTTTAAAACCCCAAAACCAAAATTAAAATTTTATATTTTTCTAATAAAAATCTTTATAATTAATAAATAATATAAAATATATATATTAAAATATATATATATATTAATTATATAAAAATTATAATATATTAATATGTGTGTGTGTGGTGTGGGTGGTATATATATATATATTAATATATATTTATATATATTATTATATATATATATATTATATATATATATGTGTGTGTGGTGTGTGTGGGGTTTGTGGGTGTGTGGGTGTTAACATATGAAAAGGGTCTATTTTTTACCATGGCCCCACAGGTGTTTTTCCACGGGGATCCAAAAGTCCCAAAATAACCTTTAAACTCAAGGGCTCGGTGATGAGGTAAATTGATCTTTTTTGACCCGGAGTTCGTGCAAACCCCCCGACGGGGTAAGGTCAGCTTTCCCCCCTCCCTTCGGACAAGCTGACGCGCCCGCTACCGCTTTACCCCTATAAATAGGCTGTCTCGTATGCCCTAATGCGGTTCAACCTTAGAAAAAAGATGAAGTCAATACCAGTATCAATCCCCCCTGAGCCAATATAATGGTTTTCTATACCCGTTATATTGGTGGCAGCGGGGGGCCGTTGACCCTTTTTTGGGATGCAACCGGGACACCCCCCCCCCAAGAAAATCCGCTCGCCCGCTTAAGAAGGGTAAAAAAAAAAAAAAAAAAACGAAGTAATTTTTGGGCCCCCTTTTTTTTTCTTTCCCCTTCCTTTTTCGCCCAATAGGGTAACCTTGTTTATTTTTGGGAAAAAAGTGCTAAAACAAAAAAAGGGCACGTTCTCACCATTCTTTATTTCAGATGCATTTCTGTGTGATCGAGTATGTTCAAAAAACAGAATACGCTCTTTATTAAGTATTTTAATTGTTTTCCATTTTTAGAGATTTATGTGTTTCTCTGAAACAAATTTTAACGCTTTCGGATTTACTAACAAATTTTCCCATTTACCGTTCCCCCCCTCCCCCCGATTTGACCCCCCCTTTTTTTTCGTAGGCATTTTGGATGAAAAAAAGGTTTGTTTTCCCCGTCTTGCCCGACCTATTTTTTTTTCCCCCGGGTCGGGGGGGAAGGGGGAAGGCAATATGACCGCTTGGTTTCCCCTGAAATTTTTTTGTTTTTTTTGTTGACCCCCTTGGGGAAATTTAGCATTTTTACTTTGTTTGGGACATTTCTATGGGCGTAAAAGGAGCTGAAGCAATTCATAGAAATTTTTTTGAAAAGGTGGGATTTCCCCCATATCATAGTACAAGTTTGCCCAATATTGCCCGGGTTTTGCTTTAAACCCCAAATAGATCTGTGCCCCGACTTCAAAAGGTATTCGTGTCTGCAATTTTGGGGGTGTGCCCCCCGGTTATCTTTAAATTTAATTAGGACTGGGTTTTAAGTAAAAATATTTTACTTATAATCACACCTTTCACCCTCTGAAGTTTTGCAGTTTGGGTATACCCCCAAGCTTTTTATGGTTTCGTGAAAATTTTTAATTTTTAGGAATTTGCAAGCCCCCATCAAGATATGCAGAAAGGCAGGTTTTTTATAGTTTTCCCTGGCTCGAGCCCCTTCAGTCAATAAGCATTTGGGGTTTTAACATGCCTGCTAGATTGTACTCTGCCCCCGAGAGATTTGCTTGCTAAAATTTGGCAAATATTTTTTTCATGTCAATCTTTCATGATAATTGTTGCATATCATTAATGTTAATTCAAGTGTAGTTGAAAAAATTTAATAGCTAGCTTTGCTAATTACTTCATTTTTTAATAAATGTAAATTTTTTGGTTGGATTTATTTTGTTGAGGTCACTCTCGCTTTTCCCCCTATTTAACGAGCTGTCACCCCCACATGCATAACACACACTCACCTCCTACAACGCAGACAAAGACACGAACTTTCTTATTTGGGGGGGTTTCTGTCTGTACCGGCGTAAAAAGTTTATGATTTTTTAGCCAATTTTTTCAGTCGTGCGAGGCTCGTACATAGGACAAATTACATTTTTTTTCTCTGTGTGAGACAGGGTTCAAGTAAATTCTTGCGAATTGCGTTGCGTTTCCCTTTTTACCCCCATTCTATCAGAGCGATTGGTATTCAAGCCCGGGCCATGCGGGTCGTATGATGTCTCCCTTCTTTTTTTTTTTACTTTTTGAACTAAAAAAAAAAAAAAAGAGAAAATAAAATTAAAAAACCACATAAAAAAGATTTTTAAAAATAAATACCGGGTAGTGGGAGTTAACCCCCCTTCTTTTTGCTTTCTTTTTTCATACTTCGGCCCTTAAGTGTAAATTTGGTTCCCGATAATATTTAAATGGGGACCCACACGGCACCAAAGGAGCGTGAAAGGAGTCATCGGGAAAACCCCATAGGCCCGAGGGAAAATCGTCAGAGCGGTGTTAAGCCTCCCATAAAGTAGTGGACAAGGGGGGTTGCCGCCCGGGTTCCCCTAGATCCGCGAAGCACCAGCAACTTGCCGCAGGTATCGTCGCCCAGGGTGGTGCATGGGGATGCCTGGCGGACGCCTGCAGACCCGGGCAACTCCAGGGGTCTTTGCGCAGCATCACCACCCGAGATGCCGCCCCGCCCCCCCGCCCCTAGATCCAGAGGACATGGGACGCGGAAGGACCTGGAGAGATCTGTGAGGGCGTGTGGGGGGAGCCGCCCGGGCCCAGCCGGCGAGGACTCAAGGAGGCTAGGCGAATCTGAAGTCAAGTGGCCTGGCGGACTTTCGAGGGCGAGGACAGACAGATTAACCCCAAGACCCGGAGGATAAGGGGCAACGGGGGGGAGCAGCCACAAAGAGCACCGGACAACGCATGAAACGAGACGACCAGCCAAATTAGGTCACCCTAGAAGGCCCTTTAGGGGGAGGGAAGTAGGGGTGAGAATAAACATATGCAGAAGCCCTTTCTGTTCCCAGGGGCCCACGCCCTCCCTCCGGGCAAGTGACTGCACCGCATCCCGCGTTTACCCAAAAATAGAATGTCTCGTGTTCCCAGCTGGTGTGTCAACTTTTAAAAAAAAAGGTAAAGGGATCCCAGTATAAATACCCCTAGCCAATATAATGGGGTTTTCTTCCCCGTTATGCGTGGGGGGGTGGGAGGGGGGTGTGGGTGGTGTGGGTGGGGTTTGGTGTTGGTTTGTGTGTGGGGGGTGTGTGTGTGGTGGGGGGGTGGGTGGGGGGGGCTGGGTGTGGGGGGGGGGGGCAGGGGGCGGGGGCGTGTGGGTGCGGGGGCGTTTGTTTGTGGGGGGGGTGTGGTGGTGTGGGGAGGAAAAAAAAAAAAAAAAAAAAATAAAAAAAAATAAAATATATAAAAAGAAAAATAAAAAAATAATAATAAAAAATAATAAATATATTAAAAAATAAAATAATATTAAATATTAAAAGAAATAAAAATAATATATAAATTAAATAAATAAAAATAAATAATATAAAATAAAGAACAATAATACAAAAAATTTTAACACACAAATTTAATAAAATTATGTATGTAAACATATTGATTCCCAATTTATAATTAAAAATTTTAATTTTAATAAAAAGAAAAAAAAATAATAACACAACACACACAACACACACACCACACACACACACCACCACACACACAAAACACACACACACCACACACCACACAAAACAAATATATAAAATAAAATATAAAAATATATCATTATAATAAAATATATATACGGGAGGGGAAAAATAATAAAATAAATTATATTAATAATTATTTTAAAATTTTAATATATAAATTATATATATATATATATAATATATAATATATAAATATATATATAATATATAATAATATATATAATAATTATATATATTAATATAATAATTAGGCTGCGGAGCCGAGGGGTTTAGAGCATCGGACTCAGTTTCCCGCGGCAATCTGGTTGGGGGGTTCGAGTCACCGGCCAGCGCCCTTGTTTTTTTGGGCAAGGAACTCACCTCAATTTTCCACGTACCCCGGGGGGGAAGACAGCCCCAAATGGTGCCGGGCCCCGCCCGGGGGAGGGAGAGGGTTTGGGGTCAGGGGGCATAAAGAATACCAGAACCAAAACAAAATGGGGAACCTTTAAAAAAAAAAAAAAAAGGGGTTTTTTTTAAAAAAAAAAAAAAAGAAAATAATAAAATAAATAAAAATTTTTTTTTTGTAAAAAAAAAAAAACACACAACCCCACACACCACAACAACCCCCCCAAAAAAAAAACAAAATTAAAAAAAAAAAAAAATAAAAAAAAAAAAAAAAAAAAAAAAAAAAAATTTAAAAAAAAAAAAAAAAAAAAAAAAAAAAAAAAAAACCCCCAAAAAGAAAAAAAACATAAATAAAAATATAAATATAAAGATAAAAAATTTTTAAAAAAAAGGTATGGGGGGGGTTTTTTTTTTTTTTTTTGGGGGGGTTTTTTTAAAAAAAAAAAATATATATAATAATAGAAGAATATAAAAAAAAAAAACCCAAAAAAACCCCCCCGGAATTATTTTTATATAGGGTTAAAATTGTTTTTTTAAATATTTTTTGAATTTGAAAATTTATAAAAATAAAAATTTTTTTTAAAATTTAAAATTATAATATTTTAAAAAAAAAGTTTTTTTTTGTTTTTTTTTAAAAATTTTAAAATTTAAATTTTTTTTTTTTTTTTAAAAATAAAAATATATAAAATATATATTTAAAATTTTTTTTTTTTTTTTTTTTTTTTTTATTAATATAATATTATATATAATTATATATAATATATATATATATAATATTATATTATATAAAATATGTATATATATATATATCCCTATATATATATATATTTTATATAAAATATAAAATTTATATATAAAATATATTTTAATATTTTATATATAATATAATTTTGTGTGATGTGTGGGGTGTGTGTGTGTGTGTTGTGTGGGGTGTGTTGTGTGTGTGTGTGTGTGGTGTACACACCACACACACACAAAACCCACATATAAATATATTTATATAAATATAATTTTATATAATATAAAATAATATATCTATATATAAAATTTCTTTTTTTTCTTGCTTTATCTCTTTTTTATATAGGTTCGCCATTTTTTTTGGGTTCGGGGTAGATATCCTTTTTATGCCCCTTCCGACCCCAAACCCCTTTCCCCACCCCCCAAAAGGAGGGGGACCGGCACCGATTTGGGGCCCGGTCTTGCCCCCCCAGTGGCCGTGGGCCCAATTGAGGTGAAGTTTTTTCCCCAAAGGAAAAAAAAGCGCTGGCCGGTGATCGAACCCTCAAACTCAGATTGCCGTCGGAAAGTCTTGAGCCCCGATGCTCTAACCACTGGTTTTTTTTTTTACCGCAGCCTAAATAAAATATATATAAAAATATTATATATATATAATATATATATATTATTTTAAATAATATAATATATATATTTATATTATAATATATTAATTTTATTATAAATTATATATATATATTTTAATATATTATATATTATAATATATTAAATATATTATATAGTACTGTAATAATAATAATATTATATATTTTTTTTAAATATTATATAAAATAATATAATATATTTTATTTTATATGTGTGGTGTGGTTGTGTGGGTGGGGTGGGTGTTTTGTGTGTGTTGGTGTGTTGTGTGTGTGTGTGTGTGTGGTGTGTGTGTGTGTGGTGGTATAAAATAAAATTATTATATATATATTTTAATATATTATAATATTTTAAAATTTTATATTATAAAAATATGCACAAAAAATTTATGATATACATACATATATTAATAAATAAGGTGTGTTTATATATAAAATATGTTTATATGTTTTTAATAATATATTAATATAAAATATATTTATAGATATATATATTATATTTTATTTTAATAGATATAATAAAAATATAGATATATATATAATATAATATATAATATAATAAAAGGATATATATATTTTATATATATATATAAAATTTTAATATATAATTATGCTAAAATAAAATTATATATATATAAAATATATAGATATAATATATATATTATATATAAAATATATATATATATTTTATTATTATAAAACACACTACACACACACCCCACACACATCGCACAAGCAAACGCACACGCACACGCAAAAGCACACCCCACACGAACATGCACCACACACACACACACAAAAAAGACCCCACACACACAAACACACACACACACACACACACACACACCCACAAATAAACACAAAAAAAAAACAAAAAACAGAAACAAACCACACACACACACACACACACCCCCATACACACACACACACACACCGCTATAAGGGTATAGAAACCCTATTATTTTGGGGTGAAGGGGTTTTGGGAAACTGGTATACGACTTCACTTTTTATTTCTAAAAATTTCACACCAGATAAAAAACACACGAGACATGTCTATTTATGGGGAAATTTTTTTTTTTTTGGGGTATGGGGTTCGCAGTCAGCTTGCCCGGGGGGAAAGGGGCGTGGCCCAACGGGAAACAGAAATGACTTCTGCATTTTTTTATTGCTCGCCCACCTACTTGCGCCTCGCCCTAAAGGTCCCCTTCTATGGTTGCCCAAAACTTGGGGGTCGTCTGGTTCCCCACCCTTGCCCCCTGGTGCATTTTTTGGGCTGCTCGTCCTTTTTGTCCTTATCCCCCTTTGGTCTTCGGGAATCTGTCTGTCCTCGCCCTCGAAAGTCCGCACAGGCCCCCCTTGGGACTTCAGATTCCCCCTGGGCCCTCCTTGTACCCTCGCCAAGGCCTAGGGCCCCCAGGCGGCGTCCTCGTCCACACCCCTCCAATCTGGGTCCAGGTCCTTTGCGCCCCACAGGGTCCTCGGGGGATTACGGGCTTTTGGGGCGGGGCGGCATTTTCGGGGTGGCGGGGATAGTTTCCCGCTAAGAGCTCCTGGGGTTAAAGGGATCGGCAGGCGCCCGCCGGGCATCGCCCAGCCCAACACCGGGGGCGACGGATCCCCCGGAAAGTTCTGGTTTTCCGCTGGTCTAGGGGAAGCCCGGGCGGGCCCAAACCCCATTGTCACTACATTAGGGGACGGTTAAAACACCTGCTCGGGGCCGATTTTGGCCCTCGGGCCCTAGGGCGTTTTTTCCGATGACGTCCTTCTCACAGCACCCTTTGGTGCCGTGTCGGCCCGGGATTTTTAAATATTAGTGGGGAACCAGATTAACATTTAAAGGGGCCCAGATAGAAAATGAAAAAAGAAAGGCAAAAAGGAAGGGGGGGTGTTAACTACCACTACCGGTTATTTTTTTTTAAAAATAGGTTTTTTAATTTTGGGTTTTTTTAATTTTTTTCATCTTTTTTTTTTAAATTTTTTAAATTCACAAAGATAAAAAAGAAAATAGAAGAGGGAGGACACAGTAGCGATCCGCATGGACCCGGCTTTAACTACCAATCGTCTCTGGGTAGATATGAAAAGGGAGATAAGGGAAACGACAAAGGGAATTTGCAAGGAATTACTTAAAAACTGTCCCTCACCCCAAAAGAAGAAATAAATGTAATTTTTACATCATTACGAGTCACTCGTCACGGGCTGCAAAATTTGGGCTAAAAAGAACACATACCTCCTTTTCGCCGGGGAAATAAAAACAGCAACCCCCCCTTTAATGAAAGGTTTAGTGTCCCCTTTTTCCTGCGTGTGGATTTAGGTGAGTGTGGGGTGGTATGCTGTGTGAGTGACGCTCGCTTGAATGAGAGGGAAAGCCCAGAGTGAACCCCACAAAAGAAATGAATCACAAACACGAATATTTAAAATTCACTATAAAAAAAAACTGAAAATAAATTTGGGAAAAGCTAGTATTTAAAAATTTTTTCAAAATCCACATTTAAATTTAACATTAATTATAAAGCAACAGAATGTAGCAGAATGAATGGTGACATGAAAAAAATATTTGCCAAATTTTTAGCAAGCAAATCTTCTCGGGGGGAGAGGTACAAAATCTAGTAGGGATGTTAGGGCCCAAATGTGTAAAATGACTGAAGGGACTCGAGCAGGGGGGGAAAAAAATTTAAATTAAACCCGCTCTTTTCTGCAATCTGTTTATGGGCGCTTGCAAAAATTTTTCCCCAAGAATAAATTTAAAATTTTCACGAATCACATAAAAAGCTTTGGGGTATACCCCAAAAAATGCAAAACAAATTCAAGAGGGTGAGAAAGGGTGTTAATAAGTTTAATAATGAATTTTAGCTTAAAAACCCCAGGGCCACATTAATTTAATGCGAACCGGGGGTCACACCGACCAAAGTTGCAAAATCGAACGAATTTAAACCCCCTTTGAAGGGCGGAGCACAGGGGGTCTATTGGCGTTAACGCAAACCCCGGGGGAATATTTGGGGAATCCTGTGTACTAGAATGGGGGAAGATCCTACGCTTTTATTCAAAAACAAATTTCTATGAAATTCAACATGCTCCCTTTTAGCGCCGATGAACGTGTCACCAAAGCAATGTAACCCAAACTAAAGTTAACCCCCCAAAGGGGTCAAAAAAACAACAACCAAATTAAGGGAACCAAACGGGCATATTGCCCCCTTCCCCCGTGCCACCGCCGGGAAAAAGAAAAGTGAGGTCAGGGGCAAGACGGGAAAAAACCCTTTTTTCATCCAAAGTGACCGTAAGCGAAAAAAAAGGGATGGTCCCAAACGGGCGAGGGGAAAGGGAAAGAGATAAAAAGAAATATATTTGTGATAAGAAAAATCACGAAAGCGTTTAAAACCCCTTGCAGATGAAACAAAAAAAATCTCTAAAATGAGAGAAACAATTAACTACTTAACTAAAGGGGCGGGTATTATGTTTTTTTGATCACATTTTCCGATCACACAAAAAAATGGGGATCTGAAATCAAAAGAAAAAGTGTGAGAAAGTGCCATTTTCTTTTTTTTTTTTTTATTTTGCACTTTTTTTCCCAACAAAAAAAAACAAAAGGCTTAAAAACCTATTGGGCCCAAGAAGGAAGGGAAAAAAAATAAAAAAGGGGGCCCCAAAAATTAAATTACGTGTTTTTTTTTTTTTTTTTCTTTTGCCGTGTCTTGAAGCGGGCGAGCGGATTTTCTTGGGGGGGGGGGGTGTTTCCGTGTTTCATGCCCAAAAAGGGGTTCAACGGCCCTCGCTGCCACCAAATAAAGGGTAAAAGAACCCTATTATATTGGGGTGCAGGGGGATTTATAATGGGGAATGATTCACTCTTATTTCAAAAGTTGGGAAAACCCCGCAGTATAGGAAAATACGGACATGCCTATTTTTTAGGGGGAACGCGGTATGCGGTCGCAGTTTAAACTTGCCCCAAAAGGGAAAAGGGCTAAGCTGACCTTTCCGCGTCGGGGGGGTTTTACACGAAAATCCCGGGGCAAACGAGATCAATTGGGGACCTCATCACCGACGACCTCGTTGAGTGAAAGGTTATATTGGGACTTTTGGATCCACGTGGAAAACAGCCATGTGGTCCATGGTAACAAAATAGACCTCTGCATATTTTTACACGCACACACACACACACACACACACACACACACACACACATATATATATAAGATATAAAATATATATATATTAATATAAGATATTAATATATATATTATATATTATACTACACACACACCACACCCCACAAAACACATATGTATATATAATATATATATATATATATATATATATATATATATATAATATATTATATATATAAAATATATATATATATATATATATATATATAATATATGAAGTATTTATGTGGAGTTTAACAGTGCATATATGAAAGTATTATTTTTAGAGTTGACCTGAGAAAATATGATCAAATTACAGTACACAGATGTGCCCTTTCTTAACTGCCGTTTCGTATATCAATCACCCAGGGTCGGACAAAGACGCGTCCCGGGCAGTGCCTGCGACTTTGACCTTTCTGGAGTATCTGGTCATTTCCGCATCATGGGAAAAAATCACCCTCAGAGACCGATCGAAGGGCGGACCTATGAATTGCGACGATCCGCAGCCAGCCTATCAGGAAATAGCAAGCTGACACTTGGATACCCACACCTATTTTCCTGTAAGAGGGGTCATCGCCCGCCTAGCGTGTTTGACCGAGATAAAGGGACAACAGCAAAGACAGCAAGGACACACTTGGTCTACCGACCTCGTCTGCCGCACCAACCCCCAATTACCTGCACCTACGAATTGTGGTTAGTGCTAATATTGATCTTTATTTCCAGTCATTTTTGTCACATATATATTATATCATGTCTATATACTGTGATTATGCTAATATTTATCTTTATTTTCCCGTCATTTCTTGTTTTCATAAATTATATCGTGTCTATATACTGTGATTATATATATTATATCGTGCCTATATACTGTGTTTATTGAAGTTATGATATATTGTTATCGTATCAGCTGCTGTGTTTGCACCAACCTTTTATTCTCCCATGTGTGGATATTAGAGTAACTTATACCATCACAATATATTATATATATATATATATATTTAATTTTTATACATATATATATATATAATATTATACATAACTATATATATATATATATATATATATATATATTATATATATATTATATATATTATATATAATATATATTTGCTACGCCATTTGGGGCTTTGTCTCTGTGCAAAACAGTGTTAACATGAAAAGGATGACCTGGGCATGTGTTAACATGAAGGGACCTGGGCAAAAAATGACGCAACTGGCTGTGAGCGGAGGAGCGGAGGAACAA
Source organism: Penaeus monodon (assembly GCF_015228065.2). Classification (NCBI taxonomy): domain Eukaryota; kingdom Metazoa; phylum Arthropoda; class Malacostraca; order Decapoda; family Penaeidae; genus Penaeus; species Penaeus monodon. Next base: position 403 of record NW_023640468.1, on the reverse strand, counting down.
GCCAAGAGAGAGACGGAGTTGGGTGCTGTTCCTGTGAAGACCTCGTGTGTGCCCTTGTGACCTGATAAACTTTGAGTTGCCCTGTTATAAGCTGTATCGTGCAGTGTGACATGCTGGTTTCCCCCTGTATTGTGCCTATAGAAAAGTGTATGGGTAAATAACTTGTGTAAATAAAGGAAAAACTGTCATTTGTGTTTATTTCGTGCCCTGCCTCGCCACTTGGCGGTTTCCCCTCGTGGTGTTCTGGGACGCTGTGGTGCTCAGGGCCTCTTGGAGCTGTTCAGTGTTTCCCACCTATGGATAGCACGCCGTCCCGCCTAGCCTGCCTTGTGTTGGTGGAAGAGAGACGAGCGGTCGGTGTAACAAATGGTGTCAGGAGTGGATTGTGATGTTTGATCATGAG
>NW_023640467.1:10000-11275 GCF_015228065.2 Penaeus monodon | reverse complement strand
TACTCTCTGTAGTATATCATTGTTTCATTTTCTTTGCGTTTCGTAAGCATAGGAGTTAATGATTTCCGGGTTGATATTTGTGTGGACATTGGTTGCGGTTTGCGGTTTCGTCAAGGTCACTGATTACGTCACGGTCACTGGCCTACTTTCACATTCATGTACGTGCATGAATGTGCGCCGTTCTGTCATGTACGTATTTGAATGTGCGCCGTTCTGTCGTGTTACCCACTACTTATATATATATATAAGTATATATATGTGTATATATTTATATATATATACATATAATATATATCATAATATATATAATTATATATATATATATATATATAATATATATATATATATATATATATATATATATATATATACACACCTCTACCTATGCTCCCCTGACCAGCGACCCCCGTGAACGCATTGCTGCTACCTTCCACCATCGCATGAAGGAAATAGCAGCCTGTTTTCCGGAGGCGAATCTCTACCTGAGGTTTAGGGTCATCAACCCTCGACTCCCTCATTTCTATGGGCTTCCTAAAACCCGTAAGCCGGTCGTGCCTCTGCACCCCATCATCTCATCCCGGGGATCTGTGACGCACTCTCTTGCGGCCTGGCTGGCGCAGTCTGGTACTTTCTCTCCTGCACACCTCAGCCACTCTCAGGACTTCATCTCCCGCGTCCGTGGAGTATCACCGGCGATCATGATGAGCTTGGATGTTGACTCCCTGTTCACCAAGGTCCCGCTTGATGGCGTCCTCACTTTCCTTCAGAGGAGGCTCCCCGCAGAGGATCCTCATCTCCCTCTGCCCACCGACGTCTTCCTCCAGCTGATTCGTCTGTCTGTGGAGTCTAATTCCTTTTCCTTTGAGGGTCGCTTCTACTCTCAGACGTTCGGTGTTGCCATGGGCTCTCCCCTCTCTCCAGTCCTGGCAAACCTGTTCATGGAATTCTTCGAGTCTGAGCCTCTCCCTTCCATCTCCCTTCGTCCGTCGGTCTGACTGAGGTATGTCGACGACGTCTTTGCTCTCTGGCCCATGACCCTGCCCTGTTCTCGGATTTCCTGATGCAGCTGAACTCTCTCCTTCCATCCGTTTCAAGGTGGAATGGGAGGTCGATAACAAGCTCTCTTTCTTGGACAGCCATGTTCATCGCTCTGCAGACCCCTTCTCCTTCTCCATATACAGAAAGCCTCCGCATAATGGTATGTACATACACTTCTTCTCATACCATCCTCTCCATGTTAAGAGAGGTGTTTCCACCTCGCTGTTCCTCCGCATC
>NW_023640466.1:0-11279 GCF_015228065.2 Penaeus monodon | reverse complement strand
TTTGGGGGATGCCAAAGACCCCTTAACAACGAAAACATTGTAGTGGAAAGATGTGCAACATTTTTGCCCAAAGACGTATGTATTGTCTCCCCCATAAAAATGGGAAGTATTGGGGGGGATTGGACATAGAGGGTTTTATTATTTTCCTTAGTGAGTTTTATTTTTAAAAAAATTTAATTATGCAAAATTTTTATGAAATAATTTATACATAGAGTATAATATTTATGCTTTCTTTTAATTTGTTTATTTTATTTATAAAAAATTATTGAAGATTTTTAAAGTTTTAAACTTTTTAATTTTGTTAACAAGGTATTCGCCGCTAATGACCTTAGCTGTTGACGCGGCAGATAATTTTAAAAATCAATCAATCAATCGATGTATCCGTATTTTTTTATAAAATTTTTTCTTTAATGTCTAGCGTAGGAGGGCGAGCAAGAGAGTCCCCAAGCACCCCAGTGGGGCCTAAAGGGCTCATGAGGACGGCCCAAGACGTTATCGACACGTTTTACTCGCCATAGGCTGATGAGACGCTCTGGGAGGGCCCCAAGCGAGAGCTTTGGGCGCGTAGAGCGAGACGAAGGATGGCCGTGGCGCTGCAACACCCCGTGTAAATGCCCCCGGGCCCGTTGGGACGGTCCAAGAGCTTTCATCGAATGCTTTCTCCGCACAACGCGTCGACGACGTTTGGGACTACCAAGCGAAAGGTTGGGGGAGAGCGGGGGAAAGTACCCCTGCGCGCTGAAGGGGCCCATGGAAAGGCCGAAATGACGGAATCACCTAAGTTTTTTTTTTTTTTTTATTGATGGAGAAATTTTCCCCCTTTTCTTTTCACCCGTGGAAAACCGGCAGGCCCCAACGGAATCCTAAGAGAGGGATTGGGAAAACCTGCAAAACCGATTTTTATGAATTTTTCACGATTTGGGAGCCCAAGGATTTTGGGGAAAACCGAATAAAAAAAAATTACTGGGTCGATCGATCGAAACTCTGAGGTTACGTTTACGTGGCCCTACGCCCCCCCATCCCGAAACTGAGATCAACACCAAATTCGATTTTATAGGGGGGGAAAATTAAAAGGGGGACAGTACGTACCGAAAATAAAAAAAATATTTATATATTAAATAAATCATGTGTTGTGGATCTCGGATTGGCAGTTAGGGCAGGGGAAACCGGGGTTTATAACCGAGAGTCTCGGGTCGATGGACCCAAAGACTTTTTTGTATGAATTTTATGTATTTCAAAAAACTTATGCGCCCTAAAAATTTCAAAAAAAAAATCGAGGATTCGATCTCCGATCTGGGTTTGGGCGGGAAAGGGGGCAGGGGCAACGCGGTATCCCCCGAGAGCCACGTCGAGGACCCGGATTTTTTTTTTGTATAAATTTTTCATGTGGCTTTTCAAAAATTTTATGTTCCTTTAATTAATCATACAAAAATCGAGGAGTCGACCCTTCGATCTCGGATTGGCAGGAAGCGGGCAGGGAAACGCGGTTAAACCCGAGAGTTGATTTTAAAGGATCCGAAACTTTTTTTTTTGAAAATTTTTTCATGTGTGCATTTCAAAAACTTATTCGGGAAATTAATTTACAAAACGAGGAGTCGATTCTCTCGATCTCGGTTGGCAGGTTAAAGCGGGCGGGGGCAACGCGGTTAAACCGAGAGTCTCAGGTCATATATCCGTAGTTTTTTTTCTATGAAATTTTTTTAATATTATGTGTAGGGGGGCGAGCAAGAGAGCCGTCCAAGCACCCCAGTGGGGCCTACAAGGGCTCATGAGGACGTCCAAGAGCTTTATCGAACATAGCGCGTTGACGACGCTCCGGACGTCCCAAGCGAGAGCATTAGGAGGTAGAGCGAGACAAAGGGATCCCCGTGCCGCTGCAAGGGCCCCATGCAAATCCCGCTTGGCCGTTTGGGGCCCCAAGAGCTTTCACGACACGCTTTACTCGGCATAGCGTGTCGACGACTTCTGGGACTTCCCAAGCGAGAGCGTTGGGGCGTAGAGCGAGAGAAGGAGCCCGTGCGCGGATGCCGTGCGCGTGCCCCGGGCCCAGCAAATGCCGTGGGCCGCGTGGACGGTCTAAGAGGTTCACGACACGCTTTACTCGCACATAGCCTTCTGACGCGTCCCGGAGTCCCAAGCGAGAGCTTGGGCGCGTGGCGAGACGAAGGAGGGCCGTGCGATGAACTCCCCATGCAAATCCCGCTGGGCGTTGGACGGTCCAAGAGGTTCATCGACACTTTACTCGGGAAGCGCTGTCGGGACGACGTTCTGGGACTACCAAGCGAGGGGTTGGGGCTTTTAGAGCGGGGACAAAGGATGCCCGTGCGGTGCAACAGCCCAGCAAATCCGTCGGCCGTTGGACGGCTAAGAGCTTTCCGACATTTTTATTTGACAAGCGCGTCTGACGATGCCCCCGACGTCCAAGGAGAGCTTTGGGGCGTAGAGGAGGAAGGATGCCGTCCCGGCGAAACGGCCCATGAAAAATGGCTCGGCCGCTTTGGACGGTCAAAGAGGTTCATTGACACTTTTTACTCCCCAATAGCGCTTTTGACGACGCTCCCGGACGTACCAAGCGAGAGTGTGGGCGCGAAAGCAAGACAAAGGGCCCGTGGCGCGCAAGGCCCAGGAAAGGGCATTGACGAGAATCACCTAAGAAAAAAATTATTTATTGAGGAAAATTTCCCCTTTTTCTTTACCGGGGTACCGTACGGGCACAAGGGAATCCTAAGAGAGGGATTCGAAATTCTGCAAAACCCCGTTTTTTTAATGAAAATTTCATCGATTCAGGACCCCAAGGGTTTGGGAAAACCGAAAAAAAATTCGAAAAAAACAAAATTACTGGGCGATCGATTACGTGGTACGCCCCCCCACCCCCGCAATTGAGATCACAGACCAATATTCGTTTTTATATAAATTTTAATTTAAGAGCCCCGTACGTCAGCGAAAAATAAAAAGAATATAAAATCAATTATTGTGTTTTTGGATCTGGGAAATGGCAGGAAAAGCGTGCAGGGGCAACCGGGTTTTAAACCCGGGGAGTCTAGGTCGAGGGATCGAGAATTTTTTTGTAGATTTTATGTGTGTTTTTCAAAAACTTTATGCCCTTTAATTAAATTTCATACAAAAATGGGGAGCCATCTCTCGATCTGGGAGCCAGGTAAGCGGGCAGGAGAAAACACGGTTAAACCCGAGAGTCTCGGGTCGATGGATCGAGATTTTTTTTGTATGAATTTTTAGTGTGTTTTTCAAAAATTTATGCGCCCTTAAAAATTCTAAAAAACGAGGGCGATTCTCGACTCGGATTGGGGGTTAACGGGCAGGTGAAAAGCAGTTATAACCCGGGGTTCAGGCAGGACCGATAATTTTTTTTATAAATTTTTTGTGTGCTTTTAAAAAACTTTATGCCCCCAATTAAATTTTCAAAAAAAATCGAGGATTTGATCTCCGTCTCGGATTGGGCAGGTTCAGTGGGTCCTAAAGGGCTATGAGGATGGCCCAAGAGCATTCATCGACAGCTTACTACGTATAGCGCTGTCTGACGACGCTCTGGACGTAAAAAGCGAGAGCGTTGGGGGTAGAGCGAGAAAAGGGATGCCCGTGCACGCTGGAAGGGCCCATGTAAATCCCGTCAGCCGCTTGGACGGCCCCAAAAGCGTTCATCGACACATTTTTACTCACCATGAACTGTATGCGAGCTCTCGGAGTCCCCCGAAAGGGGGTTTTGGGCGGTAGAGCGAGACAAAGATGCAGGGTCGCGCTGCAAGGGGCCCATGGAAGGCCGGGGGGGCGGTCTAAGAGCGTCACGACACACTTTATCGCACATAGCGCGTAGAAAATGCTCTCGTTGAAGGCGTATAAAAACTTTGTGTGCATGCAGTTGTTTGGTGTGTTGTGTGGTGTGTGTGTTGTGTGCAATAGATTGTCATGCAATAAATATTTTCCCCTTTTCCTTTTACATATATGTTAGCATGTTGTATACAAAACCCAAATGCAGCTTCGCCAACGAGCTTTTTCCATTGACGCTTTTACGAGCTCGGGGAGTAGAAAGCAAGACTGTTGGGGTTTAATGCGAGACGAAGGATGGTATTGTGTATCCCAGTTGTGTGTGCAATGATCTCTCTTCACTGCAGGTCGTATGAAACAGACACATGCACTTTGTGTGTGTGTGCAATGAGCCTGTCATGAAATTTAAAACTTTTCTTTTTCTCTCAATATCATGGGAGCATGTTTATACGAAACCCAAATGCAGCTTCGCCAACGAGCCTTCTTGACGCTGTCTTACGCGCTCTTGACGTAGAAAGCAAGACCGTTCGGGTGTAAAGCGAGCAAAAGATGCGTGCATGACTTTGTGTGTGGTGTCAATGATCTCCCCCTCTTCTTAATGACGGGTCGTATAAAACATGTGGCATGCACGTTGGTGTGTGTGGCAAGAGCTTGTCATGCAATGAATCTCTTCCTTTCCATACAATATGTGTGTAGATTTTGTAACAGAAAAAAATGCAATTTTTCCCCAACGAGCTCTTCTTTGACGCTGTCTTACGACGTCTCGGCGAAGCAAGCAAGACTTTGGGGCGGGTAAAGCGAGCGTAGTGTGCAGACGTTGTGTGTGGGGTTGTGTGGTGTGTGTGGCAATGATCTCTCTCTTTGACAGGTCTATGTAGATTGTGTGCATGTATTTTGTGCGTTGGTGAAATGAGCTCTGTCAACAAAAAACTTTTTTCTTCCCCTCTCTATCTCTACTATTATGTGGTAGCGTTTTGTATAAAAACCCAATGCAGCTTCCCCAACGAGCTCCTCATTGCTGTTTACGACGCTTTTGACGTAGAAGCAAGCCCTTTGGGGCGTGTAAAGCGAGACGAAGGAGGTATGTGTGATCACGTTGTATGTGTCGAAAAAATGTGTGCTTTCACGTTTTTGGAGTGGAAAGAGCTTGCCAGCAATGAAGTCTCTTTTTTTCCTTTAAAAACCCTTTGTGATGTAGTTGTAATCAATCAAGGGGGAGCTTCGAAACAAGCTCCCCTTTTGACGCTGTCTTACGACGCTTTGGGAGAGCAAGCAAGACTTTTTTGCGCGAAAAGAAGACGAAGGATACCGCGTTGAAAAGAAATGGGCTCTGTTGTAGCTTGCTCGTGTGAAGAGGCAAAAATTCGTGGTGTGTGTGGTGTGTGTGGTGTGCAAATTTCCCTCTTTTGAGAGGTCGAGAAACAATATGTGCAGCATTTGATGTGTGTAGTGGCAATGGCTATGTCATGCAAGAGCCTCTTTCTTTTCTCACATATCTATGTGTATAAAAGTATAAAAAACCAATGCATTTTTGCCATCGGTCTCTATTGACGCTGTTTTACGCGTTTTCGGAGTAGCAAACAAGACCGTTGGTCAGTAAAGAAAGAGAAGGATCCCGGTTTATAAGCAATGGCTTTTTGTAGTTTGCTCGGTGAAGCGGGCAACAAACTCTCGTGTTGTTGTGTGTGGGGCAATGAGCTCTTTGCAATGAACCTCTTCTTTTTCTTAATATAAACCCAATGCAGTCCCCAATGCTTGTTTGCTTGAGTTTTGCGAAGTTCGGCTTCCCCCGGGGCCCTTTTCACTTATGGCCGGTCGGTCAGTTTTTTATGGCGCTCTTTTTTTTTGTCTGACATGGGTGTTTACCGTGGCGGGGGATGCAGCGGCGCCCTGTAGCCATGGGGTAAGACTCGATAATCTCTTTACCCGACGACGGCTGGTTCTGTGGGGGTTTGTCTTAGGAATGGGTGCAGCAATTTTCAAGAATGTACAAGGGTGGCGTTTGGTCGCCCCAATGCATGAAAAACCTCTCTTTACGTTTATGGTTTGTAGACCTCCCTGCACAGTGGTAACCCGGGCATTCTGGAGAATGATTTGGTACCTTGTTTTTTATTCAGAGAGTGCCTGGTTTATGCCTGTGGCATCTGAGACCATTGGCCCAGGGGGGGATCTGATCCCCTTGTGAAGCGGGAGGAAGGGGTGGCCCTCACCGACATTCCTCCAAGAATTTCGGCTTGGTATTATCATGGGATTAGGGGGAAACCCGCCAATTCGGAATCTGTCAGCAAATCATACCCTTTATCCCCCCGGGCTGGGACCAGTTTATGTAATTCTTTTACCCTGTGCTAGAATCCCTTTTCGTGTGAGGATGGGAGCAGAAGGGAGTGTTGTCAGTGGGGGAGTGCTGTGAAGACAGTCGACGGCTCCTTTGGGGGCTTTTTGTATGCCCGTGTCCTCCCCCAGGACGCGTGGCTCAGTGTCCCCGATAGCAAAATGCCCCTTTCCGACGAGGAGGCGTTGTCTGTTACCCATGGATTTTTTGGATCCCTTGCTGCGAAACCGGGCTGCAGTGTGGGTCAAGGGACGACCCATCCATCGTGTAAAATTTTTCGCTCACCCGGGGGGGTGAGGCGCAATAACCTCTGGGTTTCGCCTTTTGGAAGGGATACAGCATTCATTCTTTTTTCTTTCCCGTCTCAGACCCAGAAAATCTATCGGGGTTTTGCCAGGCGGGGCTTTGACAAAGTCAGGGGGAGGGTCTGACTTTTTATGTCTTAGGCTTGGTCCCGGGACCGGGGACCTTTTTAAGAATTGTGCTGCCCTTTGGTCAATTGTGAGGGCCCAAGGGGGGGAAGGTTTTTTCCCCCCAAGGGGTTGAGGCCTTCACCCACTTGGGGGACCCCGAATGACCCTGGCGGCTTCGTTTTGGGCTGTCTCCCGTTGGTCTTTAGTTTTCTCTTAATGCCCAAACAGAGCGAGGGAGGCTAGTTTAAAGGGCCCGCAGAGTAATAGAAGATTTAGACTCTGTGTCTGGCCCCTATGCGTCTTTCCCCTCATTTCTTATGAAGACAGTCTTGATTTTTTTCGGTCAACCAGGTAGGACCTCCTTGTGGAAGGAGAGGGTCCGGCTAACCTACCCCAAGGGAGAGGAGTCCCGAACCCACCCAAGTCTATTCCTGGATTTTCAGGGTTTTGGGCCCTTTAACCTCTGTCTCAGAGCATGGCTTTTGGGTTTTGGTGCAGAGATCTTTATTTTCCTGTCCCGCAACACCCCCGAACCCGGGCCAGACAACGCGGGCTTTGTTTTGGCAGTTGGTCAGTGGGGATGATAGCAAATCGTCGCATAGGAGATGATCTTGCACCCATGGGAGGTTTAGGTTTAGGTACAGGACATTTAAAGTATTAAAAAGGGTGGACTGAGAACCCCCCCCGTGGCGTTCCATTTTCCCAGTGGCATTGTGTGAAGGTGACCTTTATTTGATCTGGCTGTTCTATTTTTAAAGTAGTCACCTTTCCCAAACAGGGCTTACCTTGATTCCTTTTTGGGAAAGGCTTCCGAATTGCCAAAAGGATTGCAATTCAAAAGCTTCTCCAGGTCAAGGAATATTACCTGGTGTGCCCGTGCTTTTTGTACTTAAGAGCGTGGCTATGCTGTGCGCGGCCATGCCCCTGGGGAACCCGTGAGGTGTTCGTGTGGGGGTCCCTTTTTCCCTCGGAGCCCGGTTCAGTGCCATCCCCTTTGGGAGTCTTGGCCAGACAGTGAGGAGAGAGAGGGGGGGTATTCCCGGTCCTTTTATTTAGGGATGGGGGCTATGGTAGCCCCCTTCCCAAATCGGGGTAGAGTGGAAGTTTCCCCGGGGCTTGTTGATGAGTTGCAGGAATACAAGTCACCACTGTCCCAGGTGGGAAAGAGGGGGACGAGATCCGCAGGCCCGGGGCTGTTTAGAACTGGGTTTTTATGCGTCTTTAGTTCCTCAGAGAGAAGATAACATCTGATTATGGGTTCGGTTCCTTTCTTGATTGACAAGCTGTCTGGTTGTAGGCGTTCTTGTCTGCCCTTTGTTCGGTGGCAGGGGTTTGCTATCGTTCCGCAGATAACTCTTTCGCCCGTCTGTGGCCTCTGATGGGGGGGGCGTGGGCATGCATCTCGGGGCTGAGCGGCTGGTGGTCGCTTGACCCCTTTCCATAGCTCTGAGGGGGGTAGGTGATCGAAGGGTCACACCATTCAGCCACTCTTCTGCTGATTGTTGGCAGTTCCTTGGCATCCCGACATTTTCCTTAGAAGGGTTTGGTTTTCGGCAATATTTACCCGGGTACCTCCCTGATCCGTATTTAAGTACCAGGCGTCCTTGTGCTCTGGACCCAGGCCGAGTTTTGGGATGGTAGGAGGTGCCTCACAATGGCATTTACAAGTCTTGTTGTAGAAAATTTCCCCATTTCGCTTTTTGTGGGTTTATGTTTCAACAGGGGCCAAGGCGTTCTGGAACGCCCGCCAGTTTGGCCCTTTTCGTTTCCATCTTGGGTTCGGTTGGTATTTGGCGGGCCCCCTATCCCTGAGGGTGGTTATAGTGCCCTAATGGTCACTAGGACGGTCTTTTCGACACGACAGCCAATCCCCCCCACCAGAGTCGCAGGGCCCGGGTGAGGTCTAGGGGCCCCCCTTCAACGTTTGGGTCGGTTTTGAGGAGAGCGTTCGGGGAATGTTCAAGCACGTTGGCTATGTGATGCCCAGCCGCACCCGGGGCCTGCAGGCAGCCGGAGGGGTGGTGTGCATTGAAGCTCCCCCCATGATCACTCGGGGTGTGCTGCGGAAGCACTACTGGTGAGTTTTAAACTATACAGTGGGCCGGCTGTACACATTGTACAAATTTTAAGGGTACCCGGCCGTTGAACTCGACGGGAAGAGATTCAACATCTTTTTCCACAGTCGGTGCATCGGGATTGGGGGAGCAGGGAATTTTTTGCTTTGACCCGGGCATAGGGTCTTTGCCACGGAACGTGGGAGCGCGTAGACGTGATCCGGAGAAGCGAACAGCTTCCCCTGAAAGTCTCCTGGGGAGACGATTCAATGCTCCTTGATCGCACGATTGCGTGGAGGATGGCACTCCTTGAGGAGAAGCCACAGATGTTCCACTGCAGAATACTTAGATTGCGTGCCATGATGTTACTAATTGATAGTTACATCAGAGACATCGTCGTACTCGGATTGACAGTCGGAGTCTGACAACTCCCTTGTGAGATCCTCACTGCTTGAGGGGTCTCCTTCGGCTGTCAGGCTATCCCTGGGTCCACTGGGAGGTGGAGAGCCTTTGGTAGCTCTGACTTGACGTGTTTGGCTTTGCTTCGCCAACGAGCTCTCTCATTGACGTTGTCTTACGACGCTCTCGGACGTAGCAAGCAAAACCGTTGGGCGTGTAAAGTGGAGACATTGTGTGTGTGTGTTTATGCGTGTGTGTGTGTGTGTGTGGGTGTGCAATGAGCTCTGTCATGCAATGAACTCTCTTCTCTCTTCTCTCTCTCTCTCTCTGTACATATCATGTGTGTATGCATGTTGTATACACAACCAATGCAGCTTCGCGAACGAGCTCTCTTATTGACGCTGTCTTACGACGCTCTCGGACATAGCAAGCAATATGTGTGCATGCACGTTGTGTGTGTGTGTGTGTGTGTTTGTGTATGCATGTTGTGTTTGTCTGTATGTGTGTGTGTGCAATGATCTCTCTCATTGACAGGTTGTATGAAGCAATGTGTGCATGCACGTTGTGTGAGTCGAAAGCTAGAGTAGTAGAGAACATGTCTACTAAATCCATGACCGCGAGATGTTTTTTCATCAAATTCGTTTTTACTCGCCTGACCGAAATTATTCTGTAATTCAGGAAGCCAACTTGCTTTACACACGCGTGTGGGTTTATAGCAGCCACGAGAATCCAATTCTGCGGCAGAGGTAATCGTGTATATTGTTGAAAGATTTATCCAAGTATATATATATTTTTTTTTATTATTATTATTTTTAGGGTCGATCCTTTTTTTGTGTTTCTTTCGGATGCATTGCCCACTTAACCTGACAATCTGAGATCCGATGATATAATACTTGATCCTGTATTTTTATTATGATGTCTCCCTATTATACCAAGTGCCTTTCTTGAGTTCTGATTATATATATACTATTTGTACAAAATTAATATTTGACTTGGTCTCGTCTTGGTCTCAAGATGACTTATTTCGAATCTATGAATGGATTAAAACTATTTTTCTCACAGTGTTATTCAGATTGATTTTTTTAGTTATTACCGTAAGGTCGTGCAGGGAATAGTAATATTAAATTTAAAATTATAAAAAAAAAACAATTTGTTTACCTTAATATACATTTTAGTTAGATAGATTATTTAACACATTTTGAAATTAGTTAACACATTTTAAGTTTACAATATAGCATATAAATAAAAAACAACAACAACAATCAGTCGTCCAAAAGAATAATCAATATACAAATATATATATATATATATATATATATATATATATATATATATATAAAATATATATAATATATATATTGTATGTTATACAAAGGTTTTTCATATAACATTTATTACAGTAAAATATAATATTTATAAACATATAATTTTCAGTTTGGTCTGGGAAACCATTGCATATTCACGGATACTGCCATAGGTGCAAAAAAGGTGCAGTATAGAATCGATCTTGTCGATTAGGTCATCACCGAACTGAAACATGGAAAAGAAACACTCACGTAAGATAATGATATTTTTATCAGGAATGAGGACACGTACACATGGGACATGTGGAATAATAAGAGTTTATCTTAACCAAATGTTACTATAATATATGAACAAATCAAACAAATTAATAAAGATTTTTGCCTACCTTTGTCTCGAGTTACGGGAGATGGACATTAGAGGATTTATTGCGATCACTCTCTCGGGAAAAGTTAAACCATGTTTAAAATCGTCTTCAGGCTAGATGTTTAAACCCGACCTGTAAACATATATATATGTATATATACATATATATATATATATATATTAATATATAATATATATATATAATTATATTATATATAGAGTAAACAAGAAAGAATTTGATAATAAATATAATATATATTATATATTATATATATATAATATAATATATAAAAATAATCATATATATATATATATAATATATATATAATATATATTTTATATATATAATCTATAGTAGATATAATAAAATAAAAATTGAGAAAAGATAATATTATTTTATTCTTCCTTCTATTTATTTAAAAATGAAATAATAATTTATTAGAATGTTATAAATTAAAATGACCTATCCCGATCATACATTTTTTTCTTGTATGATGAAGATAGTTTTTTTTAATCAGATAGTAAATGCATTAGAGTAGCAATATGTTAGGCACTCTTGATATATAATGAAGGACCAAAGCCAAGTTTCAAATATGCTGAGGTAACTAATTAAAGGACAGTTGAGAAAAA